>NW_007733657.1:22177-31698 GCF_000696425.1 Galeopterus variegatus | reverse complement strand
TGTTAGAGTAAAAATCCACATGAAACTTGGCACTAACAATTAAAAAATATACTGAAAGATTTCTCGCCTCACTGCAATACCTTGCTATGTTTAAACTGCTCAGCTTGTCATTTAGAATCTTTAATGAAACCGGGGAGGAGGCTATTTATTTGCATAATAGGACATAATTTGCTGTGGTGAGGTTTTCATTATTTATAGGCTGTCTGAAATATTTAAAATGGCATCACTAAGGAGCATGAAGTGTTGGATAATGCCTTCATTTCAGGTTTCCTGCCGTTTCTTTTATGGGTCAAGCGATTTATTTCTAATTAGCATACCAGGCTAGTGGCTTTAAAAACATAAGGAAAACGAATTGGTTTCAGTCTGTTTGCAGCTCGAGTAGTTGGAGATGGCCAAGGGTCACTGACAGAGTCTGAGGGGTCAAGCGATTTATTTCTAATTAGCATACCAGGCTAGTGGCTTTAAAAACATAAGGAAAATGAATTGGTTTCAGTCTGTTTGCAGCTCGAGTAGTTGGAGATGGCCAAGGGTCATGAGTCTGACTGGAGTTAAGAGATGGAGCCAGAAGTCAACCTAGCACATGGAAATCACAGACTCAACAAAGCCATGCATTCATTTGGGCGCACTGTTTACTATATATATTAGTTTTTCTTTGGGAGATAGTGGGTTATAGCTAATGGATTTTATGTTAATTGTTCCTTAAACTATTTTCTAACATTAACATATTTCTTACTGGAAATGATGAGCAATAGAAAATATTCCATTTCCTTGGATAAAAGATACAGTAATTATTCCATGCATAGAGAAAAATGCAGCAGTTTCAGGGTAAGATTTAACATTTAAGTATATGCAGTCTTATTTATATACAAGAACAAGAACTGGTGCTTAAAACACAGTCGTGTTCACTTTTTAATAAACCAATGTGGAAACAGTTACCTTATGAGAAGTTCTGAATTACTGGAGTACACTAAATATATGTTAGAATTTCTAAACTATCTTTATTGTGCGTTGTTTATGTTATAGGTAAAATGAAAAAAAAAATCCCAGTTAGGTATCATCTGTAAGGTCCCTTATTTTATAATAAATGGACTGATACGTTGCTTACAGTCTATTTCAAATACAATAATTTTCTCATTTTAAGCGGCTTGAGAATGATAATGTATTAAACATCATTGTATAGCCAGGAGAAATATGTTTGTTGCACAGGTTTATTATGTTCCCCTGATGTTCTTGATGCTCCCATCATCATGCACATAGACTTAAAGTGGTGGTAGACTGTTGTCAAACATTCTCTCATCTGTCACCTTCTGGCCTTAATACATGGATAGAGAGATCACTGCCAGATGTCAAGAAACAGCCTTTGGGCATTACAGAGAATGTTCTCTGTGCCCTTTTAAGTAGTAGACAGATGCTCTATTCAGAGAGAGGAGTTTTATGATTATCATTCATGTGGCCCAGGTGATTGGTCAAGGCATAAAGCGGTCTGCAATCTTATGGAGAATTTTTGAGTCACTTTATCTTGAAGGGAAGAAACAGTTACACTGAATTATGGTGTGGATCCTGAAAGTATAGCCATCAATTATAAAGATATTTCTAAGAATCTACTGAATACAGATAGTGATAGTTAAAAAAATAACACATGATGAAATATAAAGAAGGCATAGTGTCGACATCAAAAAACTTATAGTTTAGTTAATGAAAAAAGTGAAAACTGATATGAAAGATATTGAAATATTTACATTCTTCAGTACACATTAAAATTAAATACATTTTTGTTATCTACTGATAAAATTTCAAGTAAAATACCAATCAGGGTCAAGGGTGTGGAAAGGGGGGTAGGGGGTTCATAAATAGTTTGAGGAAAATGAGATGCAGAAAATGGTAGAAAAATGGATTTGAACGAATGAGCAGATACTTAAGTTTGCCAAAATAACCCTACTTTTAAGGTGTTATTTTTTATTAAATTGTAATATATGAAATTGCACTTTTTGAAAATCAAAAAAGTTACCAGCAGTTTCATATGATTTAAACTAGCCAGGTATTCATTAAAAAGTATGATGCTTGACATTGTAACTATAAACAAAACTATAGTAGTCTTGGTTGTTATATGAGCTTCCATATTTTTTATAAAATATTTTGAAAAAGTAGTCTTAAAGTAACTGTACTTGTTGTTGCTGTTGTTAATAGACTTTATATTTAGAGTAGTTTTAGTTTCACAGTAAAACTGAGCAGACAGTATAGAGAGTTCCCATATACTTCCTGCCCCAAACACAAAGTCTTCCCTGTTATCAATGTACCCCAACAGAGTGGTAGCTTGCTACACTGACACATCATGATCACCCAAAGTTCATAGTTAGCATGAGAGTTTGCCCTTGGCGTTGTGCGTTCTATGGGTTTTGCCAGATGTGTGATGACATACATTCACTATGGTAGTAACATACAGAATAGTTTCACTGCCCTAAAAATCCTCTGTGCTCTCCCTATTCATCATTTCCTCCATTTTAACTCCTAGTAACCAATGATCTTTTTTACTATCTCCATAGTTTTACTTTTTCTGTAATGTCATATACTTGGAATCATACAGTCTATAGTCTTTTCAGATTTTCTTTCACTTAATAGTGAGCATTTAAGGTTCCTCTATGTCTTCTCATGACTTGATAGCTCATTTATTTTTCAGTGCTGAATAATATTCCATTTTCAGGATACACAACATTTTACCCATTTACCCAGTGAAGAACATCTTGGTTGCTTCCAAGTTTGGGCCATTATGAGTAAAGCTGCTGTAAATATCCATGTGCAGGTTTTTTTTTATGGATAAAATTTTCAACTTACTTGGGTAAATACCAAGGAGTGTGACTGCCGGATTGTATGGTCAGAGTATGTTTAGTTTTGTAAGAAACTGCCAATCTGTATTCCAAAGTGGCTCTAGAGGTAAATAGTACAAATAATCTAACTACAACAACTAAATATCATTATTATTTCTAATCAATGGAAATGAAGAGCTGGTACTTCAGGGTTTTTAGTCGCTTCTTTGATTATCAAAGCACATCTCTAATTGTTCATTCAAACCTTATGCCACTTCTTTTCTTATTAACATCACTTAACTAAGAATTTATTCATTTGGTTTTATTGTGAAACCATTCTGTCAATTCTCTCTGAAAAATTATCTAGAAATTTTATGTCAATATTATTGTAGCAATAGTTAGTCGGTTTTCTTGTTTCAGAGTTGGGAAACATGTTCCCTATGTTTATGAATATGCAACACCATAATAATTATTTTCTGTGGAATTGTTCTAGCGTGGAAAATGTGAGAATACTTTTTATAAAAGTTTAATTTTATAGACAGACTCAGTAAAAGTAAATTAAACATGTATATTGATGATGCCAAGAATCCTTCCTGCTCTTCCAACTCTTAAAAACTAAATTCCTTGCCTTTTTTTAAATTGCTGTTTTCTTATTGTGAAATAATTCTATATTTGTCCATTTTTATTTACATATTTATTAAGCAACAGGGGAACAGTTGTTGGGCTTTTATTTTGCTAAAAATATGGTCTCCCTCTGTTGTTGCTATATTTTTAATTGCATTATATACACAAATAATTTTATATAAAAATGCAAATACAGTCACCTGATAAACTGATACCTGATTCTTTTTTTTTTTTTTTTTTGAGTGCAGTTTGTTAAGTTGTTTTTATTTTTTGGTTCCCCTCACATCCTGTACTCAAATTACTCCTCCCTACCACCTCAGATTCATCTTAGACCCTCATTACTCCTTCTGATCATCACGGGTTACCTATGTTGACAACCTGCTATACGTTTCTCCACAATTTGTTTCATGCTATTATCACCATATATAAATATGTATACCAGAAATATATAGGGCTTTAAAATTAGTTTTATAAAACAATAGGATCATAGTGTATATGATTTTGCATTTTGCCTTTCCTCCTTAACCATTCATTGCAGAAATCTTTTCAAGTCAACTACTTTACTTGAGTTTTAATGATTGAATAATATTCCATTGTGTGGACAAACTAAATTATTCAACCTTTCCTTTGTTCATGGACATTCACTTTGTCTCCAGTTTTTTTGCCACTAGGAACAATACTGTAATTAATGTCTTGTTCACAATCCTTACATAAGGGAGCTTTTATTGTTAGGGCATATATTGCCAGAGCTATAATTGCTGAATCAAAGAAAATATTTTCTTAAAGTGTTCTCAATTACTTCCCCCAAAGATTGTAATAATTTACACTTTCATCCGCAATGTAAGAGATCACCTTTCCTCTCATATCTTTGCGAACATAAATTTTAGTTCTTGTTCATTTTTTTTCTGCCTAATGAGTGAAAAGTGATAGCCCATATTACTTTAATTTGCCTTTACCCAATGGCGAATGTGTTTTAATATCTCTTTATATACTTGCTAAACAACTTTTTTTATTTTTTTTTAAAATTGCCTATTTCTTTATCTATTTTTCTATTAAATTACTTACCCACTTTGGTCAATTTGAAAAAGCCTTATATCCTCTGTTACATTTTAATACATTTTATCCATATTTATTTTTTGTATGTTGCATTTGTTTATGGCACATGTGCTGCACAAAAATGATTTATATTTATTTAGACAAGTATGTTAACTACAACTTCTGGGTTTTCATTCCTGGTTAAGAAATTCTCTCCAGCCCCTAGAGTATACATGTAGACTTTTATATTTTTGTTAGACTCATTTTTTTTTTTAATATACAGCCATATGTAGCTTAACAAAAGGGATACATTCTGAGAAATGTGTCCTTAGGTGATTTTGTCCTTGTGCAGATATCATAGAGTGTACTTATACAAGCCTAGATGGTATAGCCTATTGCTCCAAGGCTACAAACCTGTACATCATTTTACTGTACTGAATAGTGTGGGCAACTGTAACACAATGGCAAGAATTTGTTTATCTGAACATTTCTAAACATAGAAAAGGTACAGTAAAAATACAGTATTATCTCACGAGACCACCTTTTGGTATGCTGTGTGTCATTGATCTAAATGCCATTATGTGCCGCATGATTATATATGCATACATATAAATATATATGAAGCACACACTAAATAACAAATATAACATATATGTAATGTTTGAAAATAATAAAATAGACACCCATGCACACCCTCCCAGCTTAATTGGTATAGTATTTTCTCCTAATTACACTTCATCCTTACCCTTTCTGCAGATAAATGATGTCTTGCATTTTTGTATTAATAATCCCTTTGCTTTTGTTTATAGTCTTAAAACACATACACATTTCTGAACAACATATTATTTGGTTCTATTTGGGCCCCTTATATTAATGGATTCATGTAGAGTGTATTGCTCTGCAGATTTTCTTCAATATTATGTTTGTGGAATACTATTTTTACTGTTGTGTGATATTCCATATTTTGAATATACTAGGGAACATATTTTTGTAGGATTTTAATTGTTTTGTTTTCATATTTCAGTTCTAATCATCTACTATTTAATTTTGTATACAGTAAAAGATGGATGTTCATTTTTATTTCTTTCCACATGAATAATTAGTTGTGCAAGCTGTTTATTGAAGAATTGACCCTCTCCAAAAAATGGAAAGATCAATTTTGTCATATACTAAATACATAAGGATCATTTTCTATATTTTCTTTTCTGTTCCATTGATGTTTTAGGTATCCCCACACCAATAACACATTGATATGATTACTGTAGCTTTGATGCATAGTCTGGATCCTAGTAAGGAAAGCTGTGCCTGACCCCAAAACACACAACTACTTTCACAGCGATTTTTGACATTTGTTCTTCCATACAAACTTTAAATTATTTTACAAAGTTTAAATTACTACAATGACAACAAAACCTGTTCTGATTCTAACTGGATTTTTATTAAATTTATATGCTAAGGTGGGTTGAATTTCTCTCGAAAATAAATGCTGCATGGTAATCAGGTATTATTATTTTGATCCATTTTTTTTTTTTTTTGCATTTTGTGTGTTAACGTTTAAATAGAAGTTTTGTTTATATATTAATAAGTGAGAACGGTTTCAAGTTTTCATTTTTTTTATCAAGATTACAGTAGATCATAAAAAGAATTTGAGCGCTTTCTATCTCTTTTTAGGATCAGACCCATTGTAAATAAAATGAAAGTTATGGCTCTTTTAAGGGTTATATTGGTCTCATCTGTGAATCCAGCCGGTCTTAATGACTTTTTCAGTGACGCATATTTAATCTTCTTCCCAGTCTCCACTCTGGTAATAGAGCTACTTGAGTGTTCTAATTCTTCTTCAGTTAATATTAGAAACTGAAACTAAAACCATCCATTTTCTCTAATATTTCAGATCTGTTGCCATTAATGTGTCTAGTATTTTTCTCTTACTTCTTTTCATCTGTCTCATGTGTGCACTTATTTCTCTATTCTGACTCCTAAGATACGTGTTTAGCTCCCCTCCTTTTTTCCCTTATTAATCAGGCTTGCAAAGTATTGAATCTTAGAAACGTATTTTAGGACTTATGTGTCCTTTCTGCTATTCTTTTTATTTTTTTTTTCATTAACTTCAGGTTTTAACATTACTAATTCTTCCATCTTATGTTAATCTGTATAGTTCTCTTTCCAATTGCTGCTATTTGTACTAAGTTCTATTTTTCTGTTTATCTTCCTTAGTAGAGAAAACATTTAAGGTCCTGAATATTATTCTTAGTACAACTTTCACTGTGTCTCATTAGTTTTGGTAGGAAACATTAGCCTTTCAATTACTTTCCTGCTAGTTAGTGATTTCCTTTTGATCCAAAGGCAATTTAATATTGTTTTTGTTGTTTTAATTTCCTAGTAAAGGTGTTGGTTTGTTTATAACTTACTTTTCAAAAAGGTTGTTAAGTTTTTGTTAACTGTGTGATGGATTTATAAGACATTCCATAGAAACAAGAACATGTATGCACACCACACACACATTCAAAGGCTCTAGAGTTCTCTATATTTAAATCAAATGTCTTGACTATGCAACTCATTTCTCCTTATCCTTTATATTTTAAGTATAGTAGATCTTTTCAATTTCCAAAGAATTTTATTTAAGCTTCCAAGTATATTTTATTTCTATCATATTTTGGTATATAGGTGCCGGGATATCTGGTAAATACAAGTTTGTTAGACATAAATCTTTCCTGTCACTTGTGCCTCCTTTTATCCTTACATAGTTGTCTTGATTATACTACTTAGAGTTTTTAACATTATATTCTGATTTTTCTGAAAATAAATAAAATTGATATTCTTACTCTATTTTGTTTGCATTTGTATTGTCTTTTCCATCATCTTTACATTGTCAACTTTCCTTTGTCACTTCATATTAATTAACTTTATTGTAAAATGTATACAGTTAAATGGTTTTGTTTTTAATTTAACAGTATGATATATTTAAGGGGAAAATGGTATCATTTGATTATGACTGATTTACACAGTTTTATTCTTTTCATCTTACTTAATATTTCTTAATCAATTTATATTGTTGTTTCCTCTTTTGTTATTTTCTTTTTTAAAAATTTTAACTTCTCAATATACATAGTAGTTGATTTTCATGTCCCTTTAGCTCAGCGGGTTATTTTCTAATTTTTGTACTTTAGGCCTATAATTTTTCAGTTCAGTCCATTTAGAATTTCAATGCATGACTTTATCATTTCATATGTTAGTTCTCCCCTTCTTTCAAGCCCTAGTTAAATATATATTTCTCTTACAGTTTTTTTGAAAACAAGATAATATTTCCCCAGAAATATACAGTGATTTTCAAATCTCTACTTCCCTTTTACTCTAGCCCCATTTTATCCCCCCACTTTAGCCAGAAGAGAACAGAAGAATATATTCCTTGTCTCCTGCCCCCCACTCTCTCCCACTCTCTCTACCAAATGCAACAACTGGATGGTTTTTATCTTGCTCCCATCCCAAACTTACTCCAAAACCTAGGTTTTATTGGATTCTGTAGTATATTGTGTTCTGAGCCACTATTAGAATTTCCTTTGCAGTATACCTTGCTGTTGCAGTCTTCTTCTTTACTACTTACAATATACATTCTTAGAGCTCCCATCATTGTGCACCCATGTGAGTGCATATGTGTGACTGTGGGTATGTGCACGTGTGTATATGTGTGTGTTTATTGGAGGGGGCACAAGACTTGGAATTTGTGATTACTTCTTCCTCTCTTTATCTTTTTTGAGATTTCTGTTCCAGGCCATTTGTTGTTTGGTGATACTCTTCTGTTACACTCTCTTTGTCACCTCTCTTCCCCTCGGTGACAGAGACACAAAGGATTACTCAAAATCCATTTCTTCTGAGCAGTGAGAAGCCCCATAGAGGTTAATTTTCCAGGAACCCTCAAGAAAAAGACATTCCTTCTTAGAAAAATAACCCTGAATTGGGGTTCTTTCACAGTATTTATTCTCCAGGCCAGAAAGTAACAGAAAAGGAACATAGGTGGAGTTATGGCTAAGAATAGTTTCACAATAGAAGCTGGTAACATCAATGAAATAAAAAGGGACATTCCATAGTGCAATTTGCAAAAGGTTAAGTCGATCCACCAACAAAAAGCTTGTTCTTAGCAAATACTGTCTTTTCCTACAGCAGTTTCCTCAGTATTTTTACATAACAATAAAGCAACTTTTTAAGCATGTCCATCAGTAGGTTAACCTGCTCCAAGGACATCTGTCCTTGAGCCAGCAATTTTGCTGTGTTACAATTCTTTATCTACAACAGAGACTTTACCCTGGGGAAATTTTCCTGTTTTTTGCAAGCTTAACATTTCTATGTGTAATTTTTTAAAAATTAGGTTATACCTGAAACTACAGGGCTTTGGAAGCTAGGCCCTGTGAAGTACATTTGCTTTATAAATGTTAGTAAACTCCACCCTCTTCTCTACTACTTTCTTCAGATGAAATACCTGTATCACTTACTCTACAAATGATTCATCTCTAAAACTTTATTCTGCTCAGAATGGAAAATTGTGTGTTCTTGTATGGGATTCTAGTCTTGCAGTCCTATTCTCTCAGGAGGGTATAGATGACATGCTACTGCCTTCTGGCCTAAGATGTAGCAAAGGATAGCCCTGACCTGTTTCTTTTCATTTAGTGGCTAACCTGTCCTTCCTCCCCAGATGCCTGAAAGCTTTTCTCCCTACGTTGACAGCTCGGTAATTTTCATATGATATATCCAGGTGGAGGTTTTTCTCATCAATCAAGTCAGGACTGTGCTTTGCTCTTTCAACCTGCAGAATCAAATCTTTCTTTACTTCAGAAAATCTCCTCCAATTATTTGCTTAAGTAATGCATTTCTTTCACTTGTCTTTTTGTCTTCCTTCTGGCGTATGTATTACTTATGTTAGATATCCAAGTCATATCATTTTATCTTTTCCCTCGAGTTTTTTCTCTTTATATTTTTCTCTATACTTTGATATATTTCTTCCGTTTGAACTTCCAGTCAATTGCATTCCCTTCCTATAATTCACATTTCATTTTGTTATTTGAA
>NW_007733657.1:18450-22167 GCF_000696425.1 Galeopterus variegatus | reverse complement strand
TCACAGAAAAAGACAAAAAGACAAAAAAAAAAAAAAAAAAATTATCTACGTTCCATTCACCATCTGACCCAAATCCTCTCTATTGGTGCCTTATAATGCTGATGTAAAATAGAATATATTCATATATACCAGTTTCTCAAAAATGTTGCTTCTTCTGCATACTTTCTCAGGAGATGACAGGAAGATATTCTCAAGCAAAATGAGTAAACATAAACAAAGAAAAAGGAAGACATGGGACACAGGAAACTGGGTTTCAAATAGGAGGGAAGTGGAAGTAATTATTTCTGGGATGATGTCTAGGTGGTCTCAAGGTGGTGTGAAAGGATCCAGATAAACCTGCAACATACCTTAGAAGCAATCAGGTCAGACATGGAGGGTTATTGCTAAAAGCCATTAATAAAATTAATAATAATAATATGATGATACTTCAAAAAGTTTGTGGAAAACCAGAATTGAGAGATAATGTGAATCTTTCCATGAATGTTTTGAAATACCCTCATTAGTGAACTGATAGACTGCTTCATGTTTTTGACCAAACTATAGAACTTCATTTCTGTCAGAGTGTTTGGGAAGAATTACTGATGCCTACATAGACAAATAAGTCAACACACAAAAAAAAAAAAACCCCCAAAAATCTAATCTGAAGTAGAGGATCTACTCAAAAACATCTATATTTAAAAAAAAATAATCATAATATTGTGCCTGGTTCAGTTATGAATAACATTTTATAGGGAGAAAAATGTGAAAAATTACGGTAGAACTCTATTGGGAGGCTAAGGAGAGGGGAAGCCTCTGTGCGTGCGTGCGTGTGTGTGTGTGTGTGTGTGTGTGTGTGTGTGATGTAAGAAACAAAGAGGTAAATCCTCCNTGTGTGTTCTTGTATGGGATTCTAGTCTTGCAGTCCTATTCTCTCAGGAGGGTATAGATGATGTGCTCCTGCCTTCTGGCCTCAGATGTAGCAAAGGATAGCCCTGACCTGTTTCTTTTCATTTTGTGCTAACTTGTCCTTCCTCCCCAGATGCCTGAAAGCTTTTCTCCCTATGTTGACAGTTCGGTAATTTTCATATGATATATCCAGGTGGAGGTTTTTCTCATCAATCAAGTCAGGACTGTGGTTTGCTCTTTCAACCTGCAGAATCAAATCTTTCTTTACTTCAGAAAATCTCCTCCAATTATTTGCTTAAGTAATGCATCTCTTTCACTTGTCTTTTTGTCTTCCTTCTGGCGTATGTATTACTTATGTTAGATATCCAAGTCATATCATTTTATCTTTTCCCTCCAGTTTTTTCTCTTTATATTTTTCTCTATACTTTGATATATTTCTTCCATTTGAACTTCCAGTCAATTGCATTCCCTTCCTATAATTCACATTTCATTTTGTTATTTGAATAATTACATATTTATTGTTATAGTTTTTGTTTTGTTTGTTCTATACATGAATTTGCTTAATCACCTTGTTAGTTTTCTGTTCAGATTATCTTCTATCTGTGACAGAATCCTTATTTTTCTAGTGGCTTTTTCTCTTTTTTCTTTGGTGATCCTCCATTCTGCTTATAGAATCCCGCAATGGGCTTTCTTCTGTGGTTCCTCCACACCCTGGATGTCAAACCCACCTAGCAGAAGCCTAGCAGCAATTTGACTCAAAAGAAATAGATTTGGAGTTGGTAACAGAAAAGAAATTATCTACGTTCCATTCACCATCTGACCCAAATCCTCTCTATTGGTGCCTTATAATGCTGATGTAAAATAGAATATATTCATATATACCAGTTTCTCAAAAATGTTGCTTCTTCTGCATACTTTCTCAGGAGATGACAGGAAGATATTCTCAAGCAAAATGAGTAAACATAAACAAAGAAAAAGGAAGACATGGGACACAGGAAACTGGGTTTCAAATAGGAGGGAAGTGGAAGTAATTATTTCTGGGATGATGTCTAGGTGGTCTCAAGGTGGTGTGAAAGGATCCAGATAANTCAGAGTGTTTGGGAAGAATTACTGATGCCTGCATAGACAAATAAGTCAACACACACAAAAAAAAAAACCCAAAAAATCTAATCTGAAGTAGAGGATCTACTCAAAAACGTCTATATTTAAAAAAAATAATCATAATATTGTGCCTGGTTCAGTTATGAATAACATTTTATAGGGAGAAAAATGTGAAAAATTACGGTAGAACTCTATTGGGAGGCTAAGGAGAGGGGAAGCCTCTGTGCGTGCGTGCGTGTGTGTGTGTGTGTGTGTGTGTGTGTGTGTGATGTAAGAAACAAAGAGGTAAATCCTCCTTTTTAATACTATGGAGTGTCTAAGATTGAGAAATCAAGAAATAGTAGTTTAAACACATTATATAGAAATATGGAGGCAAATAACAAAAGAATCAGCCCATGTTAAAAGCAGTTACTAGATTTAGGCAGCTGAGTGTTACTAGAGTTAAAGTACTATTTGATATGTCAAACTATGTATTTATTTGATAACAATAGAATTAAATAGAAGCAAAGAAAAAATTAAGTATATCTTCATGAATGTCAAATTAAAACATACGTCAAAAGTTAATTTAAAGTTAACAAGACAATATTTCTTTTCAATTTATGTTTTGGGGCAACAAATACCTTTCCAACCCTAGTTTTTATCTAGTGGAAGGAAAAATTAATAATATCCAAATTTATCCTGATATTAAGTGCATTTAAAATTTTTTTCCAAATCCTTTTTTTGGGGGATTGAGTCAACATAGATTTGTATTCAGAGATATAGAAATATACAGATGAAATGAAACAGCTCCCGACTTGGATCTTAAAAGAAGTCCATTGCCTTAACCCCTCATTCATCCACCCAGATCCCTGGCTGCACTTTTTTTCAGTTCTCTACTTATCCAAATTTTCTGCTGTATTCTTATCCCTCAGAGATCTTATTAAGTGAGTGGCTAACTGATCTGATAAACAAACTGCTTTCTGTAAGATGCACAAAGGAGCTAATTATAGTGTGGTAACTTTATAGAGTTCATTCTGACAGGTTAGACCCTGAAGAGAGGGATCAAATTCTGAGAATTACAGGAGCTGCGTTAGTGGGGGATCTGTTTTTGGCAGATGGGTTTCTCAGACCATTTATCTCAAACTGCTACACGTGGGGCAGGCACTCTGTCCTGCTCACACACTTAGTATCATGATTATTCAAAGGCACACCAGGCAAGAAATACATCATATTTGTGTGTGTGTGTGTGTGTACATACACACACATAAATATTTTGTTGTTGTTGTTGTTAAAGACAGACTCCTCTAGAGTATGTTTTTTTCTTCAACAGTTAAGGATTCCTCTATCTTTAACCTGGCACCCTTTAAGCAGGTACACTGGGATGCTTCGTAACAGTGTCTCTTTTCTGGCTATTTGGCTTATCATGTTACCACTTATTCAATAAATATTCATCAAGTGCCTACACATCATGGGTTTTGTTGCATGAACTTGAAATACCAGTATTAGAGACCCTTCTATGAAGCAAGAATTCAGACTGAACTTCAAGAGATGACAAATAACAAATAGGGTAACATTAAGTTTAATATTTAAGATGTGAAGTATATTTAAAATAGTTCCTTTTCTAACATATTAAGTTCTTTGAAGATTCAGAAAAAGTGGCATTAAGAGAGTTTTTTTGAAAGTTTTCTATTTTTTCCTTTATGTATGTACATTATGTGTGTTTGATTTGAAATGCACTGTGGGCATTTGAAG
>NW_007733657.1:16454-18220 GCF_000696425.1 Galeopterus variegatus | reverse complement strand
AATAGTTCCTTTTCTAACATATTAAGTTCTTTGAAGATTCAGAAAAAGTGGCATTAAGAGAGTTTTTTTGAAAGTTTTCTATTTTTTCCTTTATGTATGTACATTATGTGTGTTTGATTTGAAATGCACTGTGGGCATTTGAAGTTAACTATTAAACTTGTTCTATCTGATAAATCACAAAGAAATCTGCTTTCACAGACAAAGAGAACTTTCTAAAATTTATTTGAAACATACAGCTGTTAAAGTGCTTGGTTGCTGTTATTCCCTTTTGAAAAGTCTAGTAGAAAGCTATTTTAGTTGCTTATATGTGAAACTTGTTTATCAAAAATATCTTGTCTCTCCTGGCTAGCAACTGTTTTATGATATAAACAGCTTTTCCTTTTGGAGAAGTGACATATTTTTGTAATAAAAATGTGTAATAAAAGAGGAATGTGATATTATTTCATTATTATATTTGTCTGAGAATATTTTATCTTAACATTGAGAGCTGAACTAATCTTGGGACCAAGCTAGAGAAAAATCAGTATAGTTTTGCAAAAGTGGGGCCAGAGCTGGCTAGCGCAATATTACTACACGAGAAAAATCTTTTACTCATCAATGAATATATGGGGTTTTCCAAAAAGTAATTAAATTATGTTCTTTGGATTTAACTATCATTTAGACAAGCTATTTTCTAGCATTAATAATGAATGATTACTGTGATAATTATCTTATAATTAATTTTTTTGATAATGAAATGAGCCTTATTGTATCCTACACTCACACAGCTTAGTTTTCTCCTGTGGAAACTAAAAAAACAAATCCACACTTTCCAACAAAAGCTCTTCAAATAGATTTTTTTTTCTCCCAGTTAAATATCCTCAGATACCTCAGTCATTCCCTTTATAGTTTTCAGGCACCGAAGAGAACTTAGTATCTTCTTCTAGACAGCTTTCTAATTATCATATCTTATAAAGCTTAAATTCAGCTAATTTTTAAAAATCTATTGAAATTGATGAATCTAACATTCCCAACAATTCTAGTAATTCCTCTTCCAGAAACTTAACCCCATGTCATTATTAACAAATAAAATTGCGTTTGTTTTTGGCTGAATAATTTTTTTTTTGTCTTTTTTCGTGACCAGTAAGGGGATTGCAACCCTTGGTGTGGTGTCGCCCACACTGCACTCAGCCGGCGAGCGCACCGGCCATTCCTATATAGGATCCGAACCTGCGGCAGGAGCGTCGCTTTCGCTCCCAGGGCCGCACTCTCCCACATGTGCCAGAATAAAATTTTTTAATCATTCTATTTGCTTGTCATTTATTCTTCCTAACATGTTTGGATTTTCCTTTTACATAAATATTTGGTTGATTTGTACCTTAGACATTGCATCTGATTGGAGCAATCAGTTTCTGTACTATTAGATAAGAGTATTCCTTTAAATGTCAACTTTATTCATCATATATGACTTCCAGAGTTATTTTTTCACAAAGTAGTTCTATATCAGTTTGATGATCTTAGTTGAAATATTGTTAGAGTTCATGAGAACACAAGTTTGTAGATTTATGATAGTTCACAAGCTGTTCCCAAGGGTATATTTTTTAGTATCTTGTGTTGATTCTCTCAGAGACCAATATTTGGTGACTCAAGTAATCTTTCTCCAATTGGATGTCATATTCAAACTTAAAACTCCACTCAGGATCAGCTTTACAAAGCTCAATATGGCCCTCATAGGGTAGATCATATGTCTCAGTTTCTCTGTTCCTGTAGTGCTTCCCTTTTTATTA
>NW_007733657.1:0-15961 GCF_000696425.1 Galeopterus variegatus | reverse complement strand
AAGCTCAATATGGCCCTCATAGGGTAGATCATATGTCTCAGTTTCTCTGTTCCTGTAGTGCTGCCCTTTACTTAATATATTATTGTTCTGTTTTGATGTTTCTCTTGTTGACTAGATCGGCTTCATGAGAGCAGGGGTCCTATCTTTTTAATCTTATAATACAAGGGCTGGTATAGTTTAAGTTCCAGTTAAATATTTGTTGAATAACTAATGCGTAAATGGATAGTTGAACGAATGAATAAATGGGTGAACAAGAGTTGCTTAAACTTTGAATAAACTTGAGTATTTTTAAACAATACTAAATATATACATCGTATAGTAGCTTTAAATTTGCAAATCAAGGCTTAAAGACCAATATATTTCATCCAGAAATATGTTTATGAGTGATACAAATGTTCTCAAATCTTGTAAATTTAAACATTAACTTGTTTATTTTGCATGAAATTTGGAATTAAAATTGGAAAGATGTTTAGACTCCTTAGATACTAGTAATTTCTCAATAAGGAGCTCACCTATTCAAAAATGTATTGTGAAGATAGAAATAACACCATATTTAAAAAGGAACATTTTAAGGCAAGTCTTTCACAAAAGTCATATAATTGTTACTGAATATAACAGTGACACAGAAAAAATACACAAACATAAATGCAGAGTGCAATGAACCATATTAAAATGTACCCTGCAATTATTGCTCCATAAAAAAATAATACAACTGGTATACCAAAAATGCCCTCTGGTCCCTTGCCAATCACAACACTTTCTCCTGCTTAAAATGTCACCTCTATTCTGACTTTTATTATGGTAATAATATATTTTATTTTATTTTATTTATAATTTTATTTATTTATTTATTTATTTATTTTTATTTATAATTTTAGGTACTACTTTTTCGCAACCCTACTTTACCAACTAAGAATATATTGCTCTTTACTATATTTTAGTTTTGCTGATTTTTGAACTTTATATACATCATGCAGAAGGTATTCTTTAGATCTAGGCTATATTTATGAGGTTTGTGCATGTTGATTATGTGCAGGAGTAGCTTTACATTTTTATTACTTTATAGTATTCCAGTATGTGAATATACCATATTTGATTTATCCATTCTACTGACAGACATTTGAGTTGTTTCCATTTCTTGTCTGTTTTAAATAATGTTGCAGAGATCATTCTTGTAAATGTCTTCTGGAGCATATGTGAACCCATTTTGGTTTGGAATATACCTTTGAGTAAACTGTAGAGACTCGTTTCTTTGCTTGTGTTAGATAAGGTGAGACTGTTGTCTAAAGGGGTTGTACCAGTCTACAGCCCCATCAGCAGTGTATGGCAGTGCATTTCACTCCACATCCTTTCTAATATGTGGGATTACCAATCCTTTTAATTTTAGCTGTTCTGATATGTTTGGTTTTATCTATTTCACATATTAAACTCAGGCTAATATTACATGGTACTATGTAACAAAATATTCTTAAATTTGGAAAACCATCAATTTCTAGCTGTATTATTTTATCTAAAATTTAAATTAGGGTAATGCTTATAAGTTATTTAATTTTCAACTGTTCGTAAATAAGTATACCTATTTTCTGGAGTACTTCTTCCTTAGTGTATGTATACCTCTGTCAGATCAAATGTCATCTTTTAGAATGGAAATTGAAATTATAGTGTACTTGACAAACTCCCTGTGAATTATTTTAATTTAGTTTGAATCTTTCTCCATTTTATTAAGGCACTTTTCCCCCTTATTTAAATAATTACACTAGGAGAGATCAGTACACAGAACTAGCTTTCTCATCTTGATTTGCTACAAAATACACTGACATTTTTAAGAGTTGTCTAACATTTGACATTTTTGTCTACATTGACATTTTTAAAAGTTGTCTATCTATTTTTTTATAATAAGGCAATATTAAACACACACACACACACACACACACACACACGCACGCACGCACGCACCTGTGAGCTGTATATAAACAATGAAGTCTTGTTCTCATGCAGGCTTTGGGGGATCTTGCTGTTACTTTCTAGGGATTCAAAAACACCAAAATGAGGGAGGCTTTGCTCTGGAATAACAATCCCAGGCAAGCTCTTCTGGGTTTCTCAGAACAGTTTCTTCAGTGTTTGTTTGTAAGAAATCTTGTGGGCCTTCCACAAACCAGAGAAGGTTAAGGACTGTTTTCAGTTTCCCAGTTCACTAGCAACTTCCACAAATGTTGGCATTTCTAGATTATGCTACTTCCTCATGTTCCCTGCCTTATTTAGATTTTCTATGCTATGCGTTCCTCTGCTAGATTCAGGAATCTTGATGTATCCATTAATGTTTCATCTTCCAGAAGTGTCTGAAGTATCTTGCCCTTAACCATTTCTTCCTGATCTACTCTGTTGTGTACAGATTCATCTTTTTCTCCCTTCAATGGGATTTTATTAAGAAGTGATAAACTCACGTTTTCGACAGGTCTTACTGGCTTCATACAGAAATTCATTTGTTTCAGCATTAGTGGTAGAGAAGACTTAGGGAATCAGACAAATGCCTTCTTCAATGACCAATTTTGACAAACAGGACCCTTCTTACATTTCTTAGCTTAATGTTGTAATATACAACTATCTTATATTTTTCACATTTTATATGCAATTTTGTTAAGTATACTTACAAATTAAAAGGGACAGTACTTTTTTATTCAGTGAATTATTTTGCTACTTCTAATGCCAGAGTTATTTTTGTTTCATAATTTTTTCAACACATTTCAATTTCTCTTGTATGCTAAACAATACAGCAACTTTTAGAGAATGGAGATTGACCCAAATTTAAACACTTGCAGGGGATCGGCTATAAAATCTTCTGGGACTAGAGCTTTTCGGGCTGGCTTAATATTATTAACTTTCTAATTTTTCTCCTCTCATTGCTCTGCCCATATGCCACACACACAATAATATAGGGAAGTATTCTTCTATAACAGGCTCGAACAAAATATATATGAAGTATGTGGAGTAATCATGAAAACAAGCCCCCTGTCCCCACACATATATGCACCCTCTGTATTACCACATACATTCTTTCACTCTCAGCTTCTCTCCCAGAGATGATGGGTTTTATCCTTCTTTTTTTTTTTTTTCTATAATCCTTCTATATATATATAATTTCAAAATATTTCATTCCAGGCTGTAACTTGATTTTCATTTTCCTTTTAAAAAATTTTATTTATTTTTATTTATTTATTTATTTATCTATCTATCTATTTATTTATTTATTTAATCATTTATTTATTTATTAAAAATATTCATGAGATACAAAGCTAATTGTCCCCCCTCCTGCCCATAATGTGAGGGCCAGATTCATACTGGGGAAATACCCATTATCAGAAATTAAATTTGTATCCTTTGTCTCCTCCCAGTTATTCCCCATCCTTCCTTCCCCTCCCCCTGTCCCCTCCACTCCTATTTGTAGCCCTAGGAACATTCCCTCCCGCCGTTAGATCACGTCACTACTATGGTCTTTCTTTCCTTCCTTCTTATGTGTCATCCTGCATTACCTTTTCCTCACGAGTATACTTTGAAGAACTCCCCATGTCTGTTCCTGTAATGTTACCTTTCTTTTTAATACTTTTTCATTTGGATTGTGATTTGTCTTATTTGGACTTATGTCTTTTATTTTGTGCTTCCTGTAAACGATGCTTTTTCGGTAGTGTTGTTTATCTTTTGAGTTTAATTAGATTTTCTTTATTTCATGTTGTTTAGTATTTTGAAATCATAAACCTCATTTTTGGTTCTCTAAATGGTATCATTAAATTTAACTTGTATATTTTAACTGTTTTTTTAATCAATGTCTGGAGTTAGCTGGCATCTCTATTCTCTGCAGCCCCAATATTAACATGCTTTCGCTACTCTTACTCCCAATGACCAAATTTTAACATCGGGATCCTCCAGAAATGATCAAAGTCTTATAGCACCAATATTGTTTTAAGTCTTGTTCCTCAGTTTTTCGTATCTTCTCACTCTTTCTTGCATTGTAAATTTTGAGCGGCAAATTTTTCTATTTCTTCTGTACAAAATAGTTTGCATCACTTTTTTTTGAAAGCTAGCTTGACAAGAAATAGGATTCTACATTCAAAGCAATTTTTCCCTCCAAAACTTGAAGAGTTTGTTATTATCGTAAGTGTCCAATATTGCCGAGGATAATTCTTATAATTCTGAAGCAAATCTGGTTATTTATGCTTTGTCACATTCCTAGTTTAATTTTTATCTTTTTCTCAAGTCATTATATTCTGAAGTATTTTCTGAGTCTTATATTTTGATTCATCTCTTGTTTTTGAAACTTCATGCATCTGAAAATATCTTCCCATTGTTTTCACTTTAACACCTTACTGGTATATTAGTCCATTTCTATTGTTTATACCAAAATACCTAGAACTGCATAATTTAGAAAGAAAGTGAAATTTATTGCTTACAGTCTCAGAGGCTAGGAAGTCCCAAATCCAGAGAACACATCTGGTGAGGATCTTGGTGTTGGCAATAGTGACCCAGGGGTCTCACATTGCAAGATGGTGGAAACAGACAAAGAGAGACAGACCCTCCTCTCCTCTTCTTTTAAAGCCCCCAGAACCACACCCCTGACCACCGTATTTAATCCATTCACTACTGCACGGTCCTACAATCTAATCACCTCTTCAAGGTTCCACCTTTCAATCACTAGAACAGGATTTCCCAACCTCTTAATAGTCACAGTTGGGGCCAAGTTTCTACTACATAAGACTTGGGGGACACAATTCAAGATTCAGTGAGCTTTGGTGGGACATAATACAATCCACTACACGTGGCTATAAACTAATTAAGAACCATCTTCCTGTAAAAATCAATTGTGATACAGCATTTAGAGATGATCATTGTGCTTTTTTCTTTTTTATAAACTTTATAGTTTATATTCTTTGCTTATATGCATTTTTACCTTTGATTTAGATTTTCCCCAAGATATGCCCAGATATGGATCTCTTTACATTTATTTTGCCTTTTACATGAGAGTTTTCAATTTGTCAGGCACATTATTATTTTTTTTCAACCCGCCAAACTTGTCTGTTAAGTTATTCAATCTGTTATCATTTCTCTTCTGTTTGTTCTGTTTTCTTCTTTTGCAGCAAGTTTAATTATGGGGCTTGAGTTCCATGAATTGTCCTCCATACCCAGTAGCTGATTTCTCTATATTTTCATCCTACTTTTCCTTTTTATTCTGAATTTAAAGCACATCTCTTAAATAGATAATCTACTGTTCCGATTTTTTGAAGTGTCTTTTCTACTATTGTCAGCTGTTCAATTTTTCAAAACTCTCTTTCTCTCTCTCTCTCATACTCCACCCCCATGCATACACATACACAACATTCATATCCATATATATCCTGCTTAGAGAAAAAATCTGGGTGACAGAGGTACTGAAATAAAAAGTAAGCAGCTTATTAATAGCATGTTTATCAGTTTTATTCTTTATGGTTGGCATTTCTTTTGTGTTGTTGAAGATATTATTTTTTCACTTTAGAAACATACAAATTTATTTCCATTACTGTTGTAGGCTTGTTTTGTTTTCATTGTTTATTTGTTTACATTTAGGTCTATATCCAGGAAGAAATTATTTTTATAGCATAATACAATCAATCAATTCTATTTGGCTTCCATTTATTGACTAGTTTATCCTTTAATATTGACACACAATGACACCTCTGTGATGTACCATGGATCTTTTCTAAGTGCTCTCTTGGTTTGTTTTTAATTAATTTCAGACAAAAAGCTGATGTTTTAAATACTCTTGCTTAAATAAACCTAAATCTCTCAAGGCAGGTACCCACACTTTGTTCTTCTTCTAATTTGTCTTGAATATTAAATATTTATTCAGCCAAAACACTTTCAGCATCAAATGTGTAAATTTTGTAAAAGAAAATTTTTGAGATTATACATGGAAATAGATTGATTTCATAGAATAATTTTCAATAGATAACATCTTTATAATAATTTTAGAATATATTAATAGCAACATTTATAGAGAACTTACAGTGTGCCAGGTGCTTTTTTTTTACATGTTTACATTTATGTATTTATTTAATCTTCATAAAAATGCTATGAGGTAGATATTTTAAGTATGTCCACTTTACAGACTAGAAAATTGAGACAGAGAGAGTTTATGAATCTTGCTCCAGTTTACACTGCTAGAATGTGGTGAAGTTGTAGTCTAACTCTGGTTGTCTGGCTTTAGAGTCAGTGTTGAGATAGTGATGTTAATATGCTATGTTATCTTTTAACTCTCCCTTCTAATACCCTACTAAATTCCCTTCTCTTCTCTCTCCATTTTCTTATCTTCATCCATTAGAATGAAAACTGTGTAGGAGCAAATTTTTTTTTCTATTTTTTTTCCTACTTCTTTATCCCCAGCTCCTAGAACAGTTCCTGGCACATATTAAGTATCCTATAAACATTTCTTAGAATATCAAATGTTATAAATCATAGTATGAAAAAAACCTGAACTGCTGAACTAACTAGGACTCCTTAGAAAGATTCACTCTGCTATTGATGTTATCTTTCCACTGCAACAATAAACGATGCATTATCTTTATTATTAAATTTAAAAATAATGTTATTATGTATTTATTCATTTATTTATTTATTATTACTATTTTTTTTTTTTAAGATGACTGGTAAGGGGATCTTAACCCTTGGCTTGGTGTTGTAAGCACCACGCTCAGCCAGTGAGCTAACTGGCCATCACTATACAGGATCCAAACCCGTGGCCTTGGTGTTATCAGCACTGCATCTCCCAAGTGAGCCATGGAGCCGGCCCAATTATTTTATTTTTAAGGCCTATCCAACCATCTATCATTTATGAATTTTCAACATTATCCATTTCTACTTGCCACTTTGGAGATATCACATTCTACCATATATTTCTACTTGCCACTTTGAAGATATCACATTCTACCATATGTTATAAATAAAAGCCTAAAACAAAATATTTTTCATGCCTCTAGTATGAAATATGAAGAATTGCAAGCCTTGAATATGTTTCCCCAAGACCAATACCCTAGGACCTAAGGATTTGTAATGTGTTAGCCTTCTTCAGATGATTGTTACATCCCTATGGTTAAAGCCAAATTTTAGGAACTTTGGTATCAGAGGCAATTTTTTTTCACAACCTGATGTAAACACTTATTAATTTGCCTTTTCAGGTAAAGAATATGCTGTCTCCCAATCCAATAGCTCCTGTCCATTTTCCTGAAACCATGTTTCTACATTTTGTATAAATATTAATTATCAGAACCTTAGCCTAGAAGGCATTTTGTACACAGATCATCACCCCAACTGATTTATTTCTGGAGAGGTTCAAGGATATATTTGTGATTATGCATTTAATTTATGACAGAGCTGAGATTTTCATGGGATTATAAAATACTTTTCTGGTTATTTTCATACTCTTAATGAGATTCTTAAACGTCATACATTAGCTGGTTGCTTTAATTTTTGCAAGTTTCTGATATTTTTACTATTTAAACGCATCACATTGTTTTCTCTCTATTTCCTTTAGCCATTTTAATCTATTTTTAAAGCTTTTAAAATATATATAAAAAATGTTTTTTTATTACAATTTGGTAAACACAATTATTTACTTGACCTGCATACAAGGATCAATTTAAGAGGGAGACATTGATGAGTCTAGTGCTTTTGACACCAAGAACAGAAAGAATATGATCTCTGCCTTATCTAAAAGATCTCATAACTGAATGAAAAAGAGAACCACATAAAAAGGATAAATTGTGAAGCACAATGTTCATTGCTGTATAGAGTGGTGTCATACACTTTCCTGGGCTTCACAGAGTGTATTGATCTAACTTTTGAGCATAAGTTTCCATGTGAAAAGTGGAGAATAGTAATGTTCAAAGAGAGTGTGACATATACAAGGGTAATGGAGGCATGAAAGGGCTGGAGAAATGAGAAAGTGGTGATGGCGTGACTGGAGTGAAGGTTAAGGTAGGAAAAGATGAGGATAGGATCAAATGGCGATGGGCCTTTCCCCTCATTAAACATGCTATCACTTTATCATCAGCTTTTAAAAAAAAGTTTTCTCTCTGTATTTTTTTAAAAAGGGCACTTTAAAAAATTTTCAAAATATGGTATATTAAGTCCTACATCCTAGTTCAAATAAGATTTTGTGATATATGCTGGAACTCATTATAATTATTGTCTTGTTGGTAAAATTGTTTTGCAAATTGGGACAACTCGTTAACCAACTTGTGAAACCCAATCCATTCCTAATCTGGGTACTTCCTCTAATTACCAGTAAAAATTATTTTTGTCTACCACTTAAAATCTTTAAGTTGACTGCTGTTCTCTGGACTTTGAAAATGCTGTTTTTCTCATCCCTGGCTGTTTGAGACATCTCTCATTTTGGACACTATTGTTGGCTTGACCTGTCTTCTCCTGTAATGATAAGCACTTGCATAGGTCAACTTCACAAAACTCTTACAAGAGTTTTCCTCTGCCTTTGTCTCTTGCTTCATTGCTCAAGGTTACCCTTAATGGAATGACCTTGATATTTAGGAATAAACTTTGAAGCACTCTATTCTGAAATCTCAAAAACATATTATTAGCATAATCACTATATACTTTCTGATTCAGTGCAAAACAGTAACAGCAATCATGCTTTATCATTATCAGGAATCACTTCAATTGGAAAATAAATGCTTACAATTGCAGGCCCTTCATGATTACTGAATCTCATTTTGACTGGATAAAATGTGATTATTAGGCAATTTCTATGTGAGAATTCCTCATCCACCTACTGTATACTGCTGAGAATTGATGATTTACNCAATTCAAGATTCAGTGAGCTTTGGTGGGACATAATACAATCCACTACACGTGGCTATAAACTAATTAAGAACCATCTTCCTGTAAAAATCAATTGTGATACAGCATTTAGAGATGATCATTGTGCTTTTTTCTTGTTTATAAACTTTATAGTTTATATTCTTTGCTTATATGCATTTTTACCTTTGATTTAGATTTTCCCCAAGATATGCCCAGATATGGATCTCTTTACATTTATTTTGCCTTTTACATGAGAGTTTTCAATTTGTCAGGCACATTATTATTTTTTTTCAACCCGCCAAACTTGTCTGTTAAGTTATTCAATCTGTTATCATTTCTCTTCTGTTTGTTCTGTTTTCTTCTTTTGCAGCAAGTTTAATTATGGGGCTTGAGTTCCATGAATTGTCCTCCATACCCAGTAGCTGATTTCTCTATATTTTCATCCTACTTTTCCTTTTTATTCTGAATTTAAAGCACATCTCTTAAATAGATAATCTACTGTTCCGATTTTTTGAAGTGTCTTTTCTACTATTGTCAGCTGTTCAATTTTTCAAAACTCTCTTTCTCTCTCTCTCTCATACTCCACCCCCATGCATACACATACACAACATTCATATCCATATATATCCTGCTTAGAGAAAAAATCTGGGTGACAGAGGTACTGAAATAAAAAGTAAGCAGCTTATTAATAGCATGTTTATCAGTTTTATTCTTTATGGTTGGCATTTCTTTTGTGTTGTTGAAGATATTATTTTTTCACTTTAGAAACATACAAATTTATTTCCATTACTGTTGTAGGCTTGTTTTGTTTTCATTGTTTATTGGTTTACATTTAGGTCTATATCCAGGAAGAAATTATTTTTATAGCATAATACAATCAATCAATTCTATTTGGCTTCCATTTATTGACTAGTTTATCCTTTAATATTGACACACAATGACACCTCTGTGATGTACCATGGATCTTTTCTAAGTGCTCTCTTGGTTTGTTTTTAATTAATTTCAGACAAAAAGCTGATGTTTTAAATACTCTTGCTTAAATAAACCTAAATCTCTCAAGGCAAGTACCCACACTTTGTTCTTCTTCTAATTTGTCTTGAATATTGAATATTTATTCAGCCAAAACACTTTCAGCATCAAATGTATAAATATTGTAAAAGAAAATTTTTGAGATTATACATGGAAATAGATTGATTTCATAGAATAATTTTCAATAGTTAACATCTTTATAATAATTTTAGAATATATTAATGGCAACATTATTGAGAACTTACAGTGTGCCAGGTGTTTTTTTTTTTTTTACATGTTTACATTTATGTATTTATTTAATCTTCATAAAAATGCTATGAGGTAGATATTTTAATTATGTCCACTTTACAGACTAGAAAATTGATACAGAGAGAGTTTATGAATCTTGCTCCAGTTTACACTGCTAGAATGTGGTGAAGTTGTAGTCCAACTCTGGTTGTCTGGCTTTAGAGTCAGTGTTGAGATAGTGATGTTAATATGCTATGCTATCTTTTAACTCTCCCTTCTAATACCCTACTAAATTCCCTTCTCTTTTCTCTCCATTTTCTTATCTTCATCCATTAGAATGAAAACTGTGTAGGAGCAAATTTTTTTTTTCTATTTATTTTTTCCTACTTCTTTATCCCCAGCTCCTAGAACAGTTCCTGGCACATATTAAGTATCCTATAAACATTTCTTAGAATATCAAATGTTATAAATCATAGTATGAAAAAAACCTGAACTGCCTGAACTAACTAGGACTCCTTAGAAAGATTCACTCTGCTATTGATGTTATCTTTCCACTGCAACAATAAATGATGCATTATCTTTATTATTAAATAAAAAATAATGTTATTATGTATTTATTCATTTATTTATTTATTATTACTATTTTTTTTTAAGATGACTGGTAAGGGGATCTTAACCCTTGGCTTGGTGTTGTAAGCACCACGCTCAGCCAGTTAGCTAACTGGCCATCGCTATATAGGATCCAAACCTGTGGCCTTGGTGTTATCAGCACTGCATCTCCCAAGTGAGCCATGGGGCTGGCCCAATTATTTTATTTTTAAGGCCTATCCAACCATCTATCATTTATGAATTTTCAACATTATCCATTTCTACTTGCCACTTTGAAGATATCACATTCTACCATATGTTATAAATAAAAGCCTAAAACAAAATATTTTTCATGCCTCTAGTATGAAATATGAAGAATTGCAAGCCTTGAATATGTTTCCCCAAGACCAATACCCTAGGACCTAAGGATTTGTAATGTGTTAGCCTTCTTCAGATGATTGTTACATCCCTATGGTTAAAGCCAAATTTTAGGAACTTTGGTATCAGAGGCAATTTTTTTTCACAACCTGATGTAAACACTTATTAATTTGCCTTTTCAGGTAAAGCATATGCTGTCTCCCAATGTGGCCTTGGTGTTATCAGCACTGCATCTCCCAAGTGAGCCATGGGGCTGGCCCAATTATTTTATTTTTAAGGCCTATCCAACCATCTATCATTTATGAATTTTCAACATTATCCATTTCTACTTGCCACTTTGGAGATATCACATTCTACCATATATTATAAATAAAAGCCTAAAACAAAATATTTTTCATGCCTCTAGTATGAAATATGAAGAATTGCAAGCCTTGAATATGTTTCCCCAAGACCAATACCCTAGGACCTAAGGATTTGTAATGTGTTAGCCTTCTTCAGATGATTGTTACATCCCTATGGTTAAAGCCAAATTTTAGGAACTTTGGTATCAGAGGCAATTTTTTTTCACAACCTGATGTAAACACTTATTAATTTGCCTTTTCAGGTAAAGCATATGCTGTCTCCCAATCCAATAGCTCCTGTCCATTTTCCTGAAACCATGTTTCTACATTTTGTATAAATATTAATTATCAGAACCTTAGCCTAGAAGGCATTTTGTACACAGATCATCACCCCAACTGATTTATTTCTGGAGAGGTTCAAGGATATATTTGTGATTATGCATTTAATTTATGACAGAGCTGAGATTTTCATGGGATTATAAAATACTTTTCTGGTTATTTTCATACTCTTGATGAGATTCTTAAACTTCATACATTAGCTGATTGCTTTAATTTTTGCAAGTTCTGATATTTTTACTATTTAAACGCATCACATTGTTTACTCTCTATTTCCTTTAGCCTCTAACATTTTAATCTATTTTTAAAGCTTTTAAAATATATATAAAAAATGTTTTCTCTTGATTAAAATTTGGTGAACACAATTATTTACTTGACCTGCATACAAGGATCAATTTAAGAGGGAGACATTGATGAGTCTAGTGCTTTTGACAGCAAGAACAGAAAGAATATGATCTCTGCCTTATCTAAAAGATCTCATAACTGAATGAAAAAGAGAACCACATAAAAAGGATAAACTGTGAAGCACAATGTTCATTGCTGTAGAGAGTGGTGTCATACACTTTGCTGGGCTTCACAGAGTGTATTGATCTAACTTTTGAGCATAAGAGTTTCCATGTGAAAAGTGGAGAATAGTAATGTTCAAAGAGAGTGTGACATATACAAGGGTAATGGAGGCATGAAAGGGCTGGAGAAATGAGAAAGTGGTGATGGCGTGACTGGAGTGAAGGTTAAGGTAGCAAAAGATGAGGATAGGATCAAATGGCGATGGGCCTTTCCCCTCATTAAACATGCTATCACTTTATCATCAGCTTTTAAAAAAAAGTTTTCTCTGTGTATTTTTTTTAAAAGGGCACTTTAAAAATTTTTCAAAATATGGTATATTAAGTCCTACATCCTAGTTCAAATAAGAACTTGTGGGATATGCTGGAACTCATTATAATTATTGTCTTGTTGGTAAAATTGTTTTGCAAATTGGGACAACTCATTAACCAACTTGTGAAACCCAATCCATTCCTAATCTGTGTACTTCCTCTAATTACCAGTAAAAATTATTTTTGTCTACCACTTAAAATCTTTAAGTTGACTGCTGTTCTCTGGCCTTTGAAAATGCTGTTTTTCTCATCCCTGGCTGTTTGAGACATCTCTCATTTTGGACACTATTGTGGGCTTGACCTGTCTTCTCCTGTAATGATAAGCACTTGCATAGGTCAACTTCACAAAACTCTTACAAGAGTTTTCCTCTGCCTTTGTCTCTTGCTTCATTGCTCAAGGTTACCTTTAATGGAATGACCTTGATATTAAGGAATAAACTCTATTCTGAAACCTCAAAACCATATTATTAGCATAATCACTATATACTTTCTGATTCAGTGCAAAACAGTAACAGCAATCATGCTTATCATTATCAGGAATCACTTCAATTGGAAAATAAATGCTTACAATTGCAGGCCCTTCATGATTACTGAATCTCATTTTGACTTGATAAAATGTGATTATTAGTCAATTTCTATGTGAGAATTCCTCATCCACCTACTGTATACTGCTGAGAATTGATGATTTACCAAAATTTTGTAACCTCACACTATCTTGTATATCATATAATATTCATTATGTTATCTTTATCTCTTTTTTTTTTCCTTTTTTTGTCTTTTTTACTGACCGGCAACGGGATTGCAAACCTCGGTGTTGCGCCCGCACCGCGCTCAGCCAGTGAGCGGGAACCGGTCTCCACATGGGATCCGAACCCTTGGCGGGAGCGCCACCGTGCTCCCAAGCGGCACACTCTCCTGTGCGCCACCGGGCTGGCCCATGTTATCTTTATTTTAAATCAGCATTTAGCTTCACTTCATAGTAGAGGTCAGCATGATTTCATGGGTTAATAGAAAAAGGAGCTTGTTCAGTTTGGACTTAGTCCTATTTATCGTAGCTGTATTCTAGAACTCATTCCTATCTCTGCTCTTTATGGAAAAATAGCTAAATCTCAATTCAACAGTAGTGTCACCTGGATACAAAAAAAAAAAAACCTCTTGCTGTATTTCTCCACATAGAGTTCTAGTTACATAAGTCTTAGGATTCAAGGCAAGTCTGGAGTGATATTGTCTCTTACCTAGTTTTAGTTCTGCATATAGTCAAAAGCACAGAAGCTTTCACTTGTATCTGCATTCATTTACCTGATACCAAAAAACTCAGTTACATAGTTGAGAATTATTACGGAAAACCTACCTGTATAGTTTCTTAAGGCTGCCATAAAAACATACCACAAACTAAGTAGCTTAAAACAACAGAAATTTTTTCTCTCTCACAGTTCTAGATACTAGAAGTCTGATATCAATGTATTGTCATGATCATGTTTCCTCTAAAGGTTCTTGGAGAGAATCTTTTGCCTCTTCCTAGCTTCTGGTGGCTCCTGGCAATCCTTGGCATCCCACAGCTTATAGCTGTATCACTCCAATCTCTGCCTCTGTTTTCAGAAAGCCATTTTTCCTTTGCACGTGTCTCCATGTGTCCTCTCATCTTCTTATAAGTACACCAAACATTGGATCTAGGGATAATCCTAATCCTTTATGACTTCGTTAACTGTTACACCTGCAAAGACCTTATTTCCAAAGGAGAGCACATTCACGGTACTGGGGGTTAGGACAGGAACAGAAATTTGGGGCACACTAATGCAGTCCACTATACCACTCTATTCAGAGGTTTGTGAGTGACATTTAGAGTATTTGTGGATCTGTTGCTCCAATTCATCACAATTTAATAAAACACAGATTTTCTCTCCCTACTTTGTCTGGGGTTCTGGACACCATTACATCTTCCATACTCATTCCCCATGATGGATCTTTTCTTGTTTCTATACATCTACTTCCTGTTAATTTACTCCAATTCAATAATACCTGAATTTGTAACTTAAGAGCCAGGCCAGTTTTGAGATCGGTAGTTATGGGATCCTCAATTTTTTTTTTTTTCCATTTCTATACTCTCACAAGATAGACAGGTAGATCAACCAACCCTCAGCATGTACACAGCAAGGGAAGTGAAGATACATTTCTTTGGTTCGTGACATTCAGGAATTACCATGGGTTAAGAAAAAATACTTACAATAATTCAAAACACCATTCATAATAAAATCCAAGAGGGAAAAAAATCAATATTCAAGATGGAAAGTTTTGCAACATTTTCTGTCTGCAGCATTTTCTGATGTTCTTGATTTATAATATTAATCATCAAAGCAGTACAATATTTAGGAGTATCCCTAGGAAAAGGGATCTCTAGAACATATGCATACCTGATACTTGCTAACCTGAGATAATTAATAAACTATTTTGGTAAGTATATAAGTGTGTAAATGAACCCTGTAAATTGAGGCAAGGCTTCATTTAAAAATCTTTATAAAATTTGTCAATGTTTTTACTGTTTTTTTAATTGCCTCTAACTTGGCTTAGAAAACTTGTATGACTTTTACATCTATTGTCCTGAAATTAGAAGATTAAAGACAGAAACAGACTCTTGTATTTAAATGAGACACTAAATGACTAGGTTGCATTAGTCCTTTAGCTGTGCACCCTGAAATTGCAGAATTTTGTGGTGTGACTCTTCTTTCTCATTATTCATGCAACAGATACATTGGTACTGTGCTATCTTTTCCCATTAACACCAAAATTTTCAAAGTGTATTTTTGACTGTGATCTGGAGATTAAAGAATAGGTCTTGCAAGTTCTCAGGAATGACCTACTTCAGTGCATTGTGCATGAGACCAAGAAAAGAAGCTTTAAAATGCTAGGATAGAATTTTTGAAACCCTATGAAAATGCAGAAGAAACTAGTTTTTTGTTTGCCTTTTTTGGTTTTGTTTGTTAATTTTCTTGTTTTTACTATTGGCCAGATATTTACTATATACCCAGTTAATTTTCTTTTTTTTTTTTTTTGTCGTTCTGAGGGCTTTATTTATTTATTTATTTATTTATTATTATTATTTTTAATTTTAACTTCTTAATATACATCGTAGTTGATTTTTGTGTCTCTTTACCCATTCCTCTTTATTTCCAAGCTTTTCATTGCATACTAATTAATCACTGAGGCATTATATTTTCCATTTAAAATGGATTTCAAACCAAGAATAACTTTTATAGTCAATGAAATTTATATGAGCATTTATTCTCCATCTAGTAAATATAAAAAGAGATTCAATTGACATGAAAACAAGATAAAATGAGTTCTAGA
>NW_007733656.1:106316-106590 GCF_000696425.1 Galeopterus variegatus | reverse complement strand
TTTTTTCAGACCACAATGGATTAAAATTAGAAATCAATAACAAACAAAATTCTGCAAACTATACAAACCCATGGAAATTAAACAGCATGGTACTTAATGACATATGGGTCCAAGAAGAAATCAAGCAGGAAATCAAAAAATTTATTCAAACTAATGAAAACAATGATACATCATGCCAACACCTGTGGGATACTGCAAAAGCAGTACTAAGCAGGAAATTTATCACATTAAATGCTTACTTCAGAAGAATGGAAAGATGGCAAGTGAACAAACT
>NW_007733656.1:103069-103672 GCF_000696425.1 Galeopterus variegatus | reverse complement strand
AGTAGCATTTCTATTCTCCAATAGTGAGCATGCAGAAAGAGAAATCAAGAAAGCTTGCCCAGTAACAATAGCCACCAAAAAAATAAAATACTTAGGAATAGAGTTAACCAAGGATGTGAAAAATCTCTATAATGAGAACTACAAACCACTGCTGAGAGAAATTAAAGAGGACACAAGAAGATGGAAAGATATACCATGCTCTTGGATTGGACGAATCAACATTGTGAAAATGTCCATACTACCCAGAGTGATATACAAATTCAATGCAATCTCCATCAAAATTCCAATGACATTTTTCTCAGAAATGGAAAGAACTATCCAGACATTTATATGGAATAGCAAAAGACCATGCATAACCAAAGCAATTCTGAGCAAAAAAAAAAAAATAAAGCTGGAGGCATAACACCACCTGACTTTAAAGTATACTACAAAGCTATAATAACCAAAACAGCATGGTACTGGCATAAAAACAGACACACTTATTAATGGAATAGAATATAGAATCCAGAAATCAACCCACACACCTACAGCCATCTGATCTTTGACAAAGGCACCAAGCCTATACACTGGGGAAGAGACTGCCTCTTCAGCAAATGGTGCTGG
>NW_007733656.1:94077-102069 GCF_000696425.1 Galeopterus variegatus | reverse complement strand
GTTGTCACTTATTGGTGGGAGCTAAAAATAAATAAATAAATACACAAACTGGGGCGGGGGGAGAAGACACAACAATTACAATTCCTTGAAGTTGATACGACAAGGAAACAGAAAGGGCACTGTTGGGAGGGAGTGGGGAGAGGGAGGAGGGAGGGAGGTTTGGGTAATGGGTCACAATAATCAACCATATTGTATATTGACAAAATAAAATAAAATTTTTAAAAAAGGGGGGGGATCCATCCCATGGATGCAAGGATGGTTCAACATACACAGGTCAATAAACGTGATACCTCAAATACCCTTAGTTTGAGTGACATTGAGTCAGAACTTAATGGCTTTTGGCTTATAGTCAGCAGGATTTACAAATCAGACTCAAGACACAATGTCATTTTTAGTATTAATTTTTTTCCTGATTATAAATACAGTGCATGTCATTGTAGAAAATTTAGCAATATAGGAGAATGTACAAAAAAAATACACATCATCCATAATAGAACCACCTAGATATAGAACTATTAGCATCTTACTGCATTTTTAAATGTATTTTATTTCCAGACAACTTTTAAATGCTTACATACCAATATGTGTATGTTTTCTTTTTACAAAATTCAGATTGTACTGAAAAAATACAACCTGAGTTTTTATTATATCACAAACATTCTCCCAAGTCATTAAATATTCTTGAAAACTCTGATTTTACCGGCCATATCATATGTATTTACTCTCATTTATTAATGATTTCACATTACTGGATATTTAGATTGGTTTTCCAAGATTCATTAAAGAGTCTTGCACTTAAAAAAAAAAGTACCTTGAAAAACAATTATAAAAATTCAATGTCAGAGAGAACTATCAGAGCCCCGAGGAAAACTTAGCATGACAAAGAGGAAAAAAACATTGGACAGGGCATCAGAAGGCAGAGGCTCCAGACTCAGCACTGCAGAAACGGTGTGATGTGCTGAGGCTGCCGTCCTCTCTGTATTTGTATGGCGGCTTTCTAACCTGTAAACAAAGTTAACCAAGTGCTGTGACTTTAGTTCTAGCTCCATATTTAGACTCCATCAAAGAAGAAAGCAAGCAGATCTCCACTTAAGTCCTATAGTGACCTTTTGAGCAGCACCAATTTGATATTGAGCAGCACCTAACCAAGCTGAGTTTCCTTCTTAGGAAGACTGAATCTGCACAGTGAAAGAACAAATGACCCTGAACATTTAGGATGAGAAAGAGCACAATATACACATGAAATTATTAAACATAATAACATACACATTTATTAAATATCTCTTCAATTTGCAGATAACAATGAAAAGGTCAAACAAGACTTTAAGTTTGATTGGAAGGCTCAAACTCTCTAGACAACCCACTGTCCATAATTCATCACTAATTGTCCCTGTGAAAACTGCGTTGTACGTAGCCTCAGTAACGGGACTCCTGCCTTCTGCAGGAAACAAACAAAATGCCCAGTTCTTTACCTAGAATAAGACTTTACAGTGATTGGTTCTGCTAACCTGCCAGCTCCTCCCCAAGAAGACTGTGAAGCACATGGATGTGAGGTGGCAGCACTCCGAGCCTGGTACACCTGTGTTTGCACATCGAGACGGAGCCGAGGTGGCTGAGATGCAAATGGAGGAGTCCAGAGGCCAGGTAGAGTGGATGGAACATGGCACTGCACAGGGAACTGGGACTCTGAAGATACACGACATCCAACTGTCCGACGATGAGCAATACTGCTGCCCTTTCCAGGATAGGAACTATTGTGGAGAAACAAGCTTGGTGCTCAAACTAGCAGGTGAATCTCTGGGAAAAACACAGGGTTTTGGTGGGAAAAGTATATTAATTTGTGGTAAGATATTGTTAGTTGAAGAATTCTCTTTAAATCATCAGGGAAATTCCTAGTGCCCAGCCCTATACCCTGATTCATTTGAAAGCAAGTAGTTCGGAGTCTTCAAAGCATGCTTACTTATAAAATATGATTACTCTCCCAAATTTAACTTACACAGTTGTGACTATTCTTGACGATTACTTGAAATGCACACTAATTCATCATTAGCAATCTGCTGATGCACGAATGTGTGTCACTCAAGGCGGGTATGCAAGTCCCCTGCAGAGAGGCGCAGCCGGGCCGCCTGCCCAGCACCCATGTCTGAGCGGAACCGGTTATTCTGTAACCAACCTCATCTGTGCAGTAACGGAGAGGTGAGAACTTTGCTTCTTTGTGTAATGCCCCCAATTAGAAAGCTAGTGCTGAGACTGAAGAGGTTAAGAATGTTGTGCTTTCATGGAGATATACTAGTATTCAATGAATTATGGTCCCAAGATGCTTTTGGACACACGCACTGTGAACGGCGAGGTTTTGCAGAATGCTCTTGTATTAGCAAAGAAGGAGGGGGTGGGGAGGAAGGGGACAACTGAAGAATGGATCTGCCTTATGGAAAAAATATCCAAAAAGTAAACTAACATGTGGTACTCCAACAGGAATGACTGCTCCACGTGCTAAGGAGAAAATCAAGCAAATCCATTTACCTTACCAGGAAAATAGTTCTCTGGAGATGCTGACATCTCTGCTGATGCTGCTTCCTTCTTTACTCCCCCATGAGGTTGTTTTCTAATATTTTTGTCTTAACACCCATGACTATGATTATTACTGTTATTGTGTTCAAGGGGGTTCAAAATGGATAAAAGAATCCATGTATTTCCAGGAAGCGGGTTGGGAGAGGGCACATGCCGACACATTTCACTATCAGGGACAATTAAAATTAAGCCAAACATTTTCTAAGGCTTCCAGGTAAGGGGGGTGGTTTTCTTTCTCCCAGCAGGTGATAAAGACAGAATTTCCATATGTGGAGAATATACTGTGTTCAAGGGGGTTCAAAATGGATAAAAGAATCCATGTATTTCCAGGAAGCGGATTGGGAGAGGGCACATGCCGACACATTTCACTATCAGGGACAATTAAAATTAAGCCAAACATTTTCTAAGGCTTCCAGGTAAAGGGGGTGGTTTTCTTTCTCCCAGCAGGTGATAAAGACAGAATTTCCATATGTGGAGAATATAGTCCTACTTGTTTGGTTTGGGGAGTTGTGTGTTGAATAGAGAAAGAATTTCATGATTATATAAATTGTCTAAACTGGGATTTCTTAGAAACATTTTTCCATTGAATGGAATATTCAGATACGAAGAACTCCTCAAGGAGCTTCCCGTTCACTCACTCCAGTTTATCTACTCGCATCCCAAGATCACAACCATCAACAACAACAGAAAAAGGGAAGAATGGGCCCCATAGAGGCAATTTCTGCCTTTGTATGAAATATTCTGTTTAAATTGGAGTTCCGACACCATCCAAAATGTCAGACAAAGTGCCAGATATACATAATATCAAGATGAAAAAGCAGGGTTCGTGGCATGGAGGAGTTCGTGAATAAATCACATCACATCTTTGTTTGCGGTACTAGAGACATAAAGAAAATGTCATTATGTCTCCCTCCCTTGTCTGGATCTGAAAGAAAAAATGTTCAGATGCTAAAATTTAAAGATCCAGACTGGGGTACAAATAAAGTGTGTCTGAACTCCATCCGAGTGGGAAGAAGACTTTGGACCACTTGCTCCCAGACCGCTGAACTCCTGCCCTCTCCCCATGAACAGCGTCACTGGGATCTCAGTCTCTGACTTGTTCCTCCACGGGCTCCAGACCTCGGGGCTGTGGCTCCCCTCCACAGGTGTGGGGTCTGCCCCTAGCATCCACATGGAGGGAGCGGTGGAAAGTGAGGTCCAGCTTGTGTGCACTGCACAGGGCTGGTTCCCAGAGCCCCAGGTTTACTGGGAAGACAGCCGGGGAGAGGAGATGCTGACTGTCTCTGAGCATCACATCCGAGATTCTACGTGGAGTCCACTCTTGTAGTCAGGGACACCTCTGTAGTGACCATGTCCTGCTTCATCCACCGCCCCATCCTTGCAGAGGAGAAGGGGTCAGTCATCACTCCCCCAGGTCAGTGCTCTGCCTCTAGGAACACTGTGCTCATATTAGCAGGAGAGTTCCCAGGGACTGCACAATGATGCCTCATATTTTTTATCAGGAAAAATATCTAATATTTAATATATATTAAAGGCTATAAAACGTGTATGACTGGAAATATATACAATACATCTTGATTGAATAGCTATTAGTGGTACTTCAGTTATTTTTTAATTCTTTCTTATTTCTGCATTGACTGGTTTTTTTTTTTTTACTCATGGCACTGTAAAGAAAAGAAAGCTGTATTCTTTCAACTGAAATGTTTTCCTATGCTGTGCTGTGCCTACTACTTCTAGGATTCTATCATATGAAGATAATTAGAGATGGAGACAACTATTTACATAATAGAATTTTAATTATAGTCTTATAAATAGCAACAAAAACACAACCAAAAAAACCCAATACAACAATTGAGTGTTAAGTTTCTTGTGTTACTGTAAATTATAACATTGATGGAAAATAACCTCTTCCTTTTTTGTAATAGACTATTTTCACAGCAGTTTTAGACTTACAAAGAAGCTGAACAGAAAGCGTAGATAGTTCCCATATCCCCCTCCCCCACAGTTTCTCTTATTATGAACATCTTACATTAGTGGGTACATTTGTTACAATTATGAACCAATATTGATGTTATTGCTAACTCAGTGTAATATTAGTGTTCCCTCTTTGTGTCGTACAGTTCTATGGGTTTTGTCAAATGCATAATGTCATGTGTTTACCATTACAGTATCATACAGAATAGTTTCACTGCCCTAAAAATTCTTGGTGCTCCACCTAGCTAATGGTTGGGAAAAATCCTCATTATGTACAACTTCATGATAGAGATGACATCCACCTGTCCATCTATAAATAGACATTTCCAGTCATATGAAAATTATTAGCCTTAAATAACATAATTGCACTAAGACTTTAGGAATACCTTCTATATCTGGATATAAATATATAGCTATTCTCATTTATAGAAATGAATAGATAAAAATTAAAAGTAAATGCTATATTTTAATGTTAAAAGAATTTCATATATTATATATATAATTAGCTGTATATACAAGGGTAACTTCAAAAAATCTGTGGAAAAAATAGAATAAAGATAATACAAATCTTTCCATGAATTTTTTGAAGTATCCTCCTATCATGTATGTATAATCTCTCAGTTTGTAATTACAGGTGATAATTGTCTATGTCTGTGTAATTTTATACTTTCCATGCATCTACAAAAAGAACATATATTATTACTGATAGTTAAATATTGATATGTTAAATAGCAGAAACAAACAGAATAATGGGGTGACAAAACTGAGAACTTTTTTTTTGTGCAGAGAAAAGGAAAAACAGTTGTATCACTAGGTGATCCATGGGAAAGAATCAATATTTTTCTGCATTTTATATTTTTTCAATGAACTGAGCTTTCCAATAAAATGTAGAACTTGCTTTGATTTTTATTTTTTTGAAATAAATTCTTTCTTTTCCTTTAGACCAAATTCCTCAATATGTTGTTCTCATTCTTGCAGAGAAACTCCAGACTGAGCTGGGTGAGTAGGACATGTCACATGCACCCGTGTGGTGAACCTCTGCCCTCCCCAGAGGAGGGCGGTGCTCCAAGAACAAAGCCTGTGGCAGCTACTGTGAGCCTCATGATCCAGATGAGAACCTGAGACATGACTTTACCAAATCTTATGCTAAATTAGTACCAGAGGGGATTGGCAGACTGCAGGCCACCACAGCCTCCTTCAGGGGTCTTCCACTGTGTCATCTGCCACTTTGAGGGTTCACAGGCATTCCAATGAGTCTCAGACACCTGTGAGGGGCACAGGCATCATCTCTGCTGTGTGGTGGGAGGAAAGGGAGCTGCTGGGAGGTGTGTAGTGGATGGCACAGGACAGCAGGCCAGGCTCTGGAGGTCCTTCTAAAGCATTTTTAGTGTGAGGGCAGCGTCATCGTGATGACTGGAGGTCACAGCCCATCTCCCCCTCTAGCCCTGCTGTGGTTTCTGCACCTGTTCCTCGCCCCAGTAGGCTCCGGACCTTGTCACTGTTGGGAGGCAGCTGTTATTTCCTGGATGCAGCCTGGGGCCCTGTGCATGGGGCGATAATTTTTTTCTTTCTTTTTAATCTTATAGTTGGACTGCAGGTATTACTTTACTGTAGCTAAGATAAGTGGTTTAAAAAATAACCGGTTGATGTGTGAGCCCCTTTTGGTCTTTCCTTTTCTTCCTTACTATCTCCCTTCTTTCTATGGCCTCTTCTCCCAGCCCAGGACAACCAGCCTGCTCCCTGCCCAGATGCACAGGAGCCTGCATCAGTCATTTCTTCCTCCACCAATAGCTCCTCCCCACCAAGACACCTGTTAAAGGACTCTGTGTGTGTGCACATGTGTGTGCATGTGTGTGTGTGCCTATGTGCATTTCAGGTGAGCACACCTTTTAGCCCATGTACGAGTTTACAAGGAAAATCAAGGTGACAAACACACCCCAATCTCTGCCAGAGTCTAGGGTGACACCTTCAACCCTTTCGAGCCATAAAGATAAAGGAAAGGGGCCTCTGGAAGGTCACAGGTAACTCCACAATCTGAGAAGAGACTGTGACCTTGCTTTTCCCAGTTGGATCCCCTCTGCCTGGGGTGGCAAATGTGCCTNTCCTTCTAAAGCATTTTTAGTGTGAGGGCAGCGTCATCGTGATGACTGGAGGTCACAGCCCCATCTCCCCCTCTAGCCCTGCTGTGGGTTCTGCACCTGCTCCTCGCCCCAGTAGGCTCCGGACCTTGTCACTGTTGGGAGGCAGCTGTTATTTCCTGGATGCAGCCTGGGGCCCTGTGCATGGGGCGATAATTTTTTTCTTTCTTTTTAGTCTTATAGTTGGACTGCAGGTATTACTTTACTGTAGCTAAGATAAGTGGTTTAAAAAATAACCAGTTGATGTTTGAGCCCCTTTTGGTCTTTCCTTTTCTTCCTTACTATCTTCCTTCTTTCTATGGCCTCTTCTCCCAGCCCAGGACAACCAGCCTGCTCCCTGCCCAGATGCACAGGAGCCTGCATCAGTCATTTCTTCCTCCACCAATAGCTCCTCCCCACCAAGCCACCTGTTAAAGGACTCTGTGTGTGTGCACGTGTGTGTGTGCATGTGTGTGTGTGCATGTGTGTGTGTGACTATGTGCATTTCAGGTGAGCACACCTTTTAGCCCATGTACGAGTTTACAAGGAAAATCAAGGTGACAAACACACCCCAATCTCTGCCAGAGTCTAGGGTGACACCTTCAACCCTATTGAGCCATAAAGATAAAGGAAAGGGGCCTCTGGAAGGTCACAGGTAACTCCACAATCTGGGGAGAGACTGTGACCTTGCTTTTCCCAGTTGGATCCCCTCTGCCTGGGGTGGCAAATGTGCCTGATCAACAGAAACCTTAACTGTCAGAGTGTGTGAGGAAATCAACCAGTTCTTGGAGGGCAAGATGACACAAATCTCTGTCCCTTGGAGGATTTAGGTGAAGAGTCTCTGAGTTCTCTGAGCCAACTGGACATGCCCTCTGGAGACCCAGCACACAAAATGCAATCCCATGTCATGTTTTTCTGAGTCTTGCTGACCTTCCAGGACCACAATAAAACAAGGTGGAAAGACGAAGCTTCCCTTTGTTCCCTGTCAGAAGGGGGGATCCTGGCTATGTCCCCAGAAGTTTTGAGGGTGAGCTGTGGTGACGAAGAACCCAGGACCTCCACAGCCACCTCAGGATTATCCTCATGAGTTAGAGGCTCAGAGGCAGGACCCACAGCAAAGGGCCGCAGCACACTCAGCTCTCTGTGGAAGTCCTGAGACTGGAATCCCTGCTCCCACTCTGGCAAATAATGTTATAGGTTTACAAAAATTGTGACTTGCTTTTTGAAATATTAAGTATATGCCAGGCACTATACTAAGTGCTTTACGGGATTATTTCACTTTTTCTTACAATAGTTATAAAGGCTAATAGATTTGTTAAACTTCTTTTCC
>NW_007733656.1:90529-92626 GCF_000696425.1 Galeopterus variegatus | reverse complement strand
GCTTAACATTTCTATATGTAATTTTTAAAAGTTAGGTTATACCTGAAACTACAGGGCTTTGAAATACATTTGCTTTATTAATGTTAGTACACTCCACATAGATTTATCCTTATTTAACAGTTGGGAAACAATTTTAGACACATATGTGCTTTGCCAAAAACCACAAAAAGTTGTGATATTTGCCTTATAATCTATGTCTGTCTGTTTTAAGCATGCAAGTTCTTAATCACTTCTGTGTAATTTTGTCAACTCTTTAGTTTTTACTTTTCTCATCTTTAAAATGAACAGATTAAATTTAATCTAATGTAATGTCTCATTCTAAGAGACTAGATATAATATAAAGTAGCATATTTGAAGAATGAGATAGTCCACTTAATGGAATATGCTGATTGAAAGAGGACTTCAGTGCTCTATGGTGACAAGATTATCAGGTTTCAAGAAATGAGTACAATTCAGTGTACTTCACTCGAGGGATTTAATTTTTCAGTGGATATTCAGAAGGCATTAAGGAACATAAAATGCTCAAAAACAAAACAGAATATTTTTCAGTGGATATTCAGAAGGCATTAAGGAACATAAAATGCTCAAAAACAAAACAACAAATTTGAGCACAAATGGGGCTGCATGATTTTTCTAGTACTTTAAACTTTAGTTTAACTTGGATTCTGGAAAAATGGAAGTTTTATATATCATTCATACATCTAATTAATGAAATCCCCATACTTATATTTTGCTTCCTTTTGCCTCCATTAAAGTCAACTTTAGCTCTTAATTACCTATGTCTATCAGGATAAGCCAGTTTGAGATCTGATATGTGCCACAAGGGGGGGAAATCCTCATATGGGTAACAGAGATGAAGAAACAGACTGTTTATTAAGTAATTTACTTTAAGACACATGGATGAAGAAATAGCAGCAAACTAATCCCTAGTTTAGTTTTTCTAATTCCTCCTCTTGTCTTCAGATTTTAAAGGATAAATATAAGATGGAGATAATATTGTTTTAGGTACAACTGAAGGATGAAGCAAACAAAATGCTGAAAATAACTGCAAGTCAAATTTAGCTAGAATAGAAAGGAATCACCTGAAAATTAGAAATATGTTTATAGTGAGTTTCCTCTCTACAAAGGTACCTAGCGGATTGTGGCTAATGACCTAATGGATGTTATGCCTTTAGACATTGATTCTCTTGCAGAAAATCTAAATTTTTTGCCTGTATTTCTGTTACAAATGATCTCAACAATGTGAACCCATCCTTACCATTTTATAGAAAAGTACGACTCAATTTAAAACAGAGCAAAACTGGCATGGCCAGGGCCTGAAAGAATTGAAAATGTAAAATAGCTTGGATCAGAAAAGCCCTAGAAAACATCTCCATTCTCCACAATGGAAGAATTGGAGTCCTTTTGTACATGTATCTTAGCTTTGTACTTTGTATTTTAAGACAAATGTGAGCCCTCCTTCTACTGGCATGTGTGTGTATATGCAGTGAGTGAGATGTCTTTATGAGCATCTTATGAGTTTTAACCTTACACACCTATTTTTCATCAAATTCAAATTATCTTCACATGTGTTTCCCTTGACATTTATGTTGATCTTTCCATTTTATTTCCAGGAGAACCTCAGAGAAAAACTTGGTAAATATTCTCTGACAACCCTTATTCCTGCACCCCAGGTCCTTTTGTCCTTTGACATTTCTTGCCCCCTCACTTGCATGACATCTCTTGGTCTCTCTTCTACTGAGTGTCTACTGTCCCTCACATTTTGACTGCTGGACTTCTCCCATGTTAAGTTCTCTTCACTCTGTTTCCCTACCTTTTCCATCTTTTACATTTTTTTTTGTCATTCCATGTTTTTCCTTCCCTATAAACACATTGACGACTTCTTCCAGATGCTTGCCATGGAAACACACGTAAAACAAAGTTACATATTGTCCACTGGTAAAAATGTCACCATAGGCTTAGAAGAACTGAATCCTATATTACCTCCAGGAGAAGTGCTGCAGTATTCTCTCAGCGTTTGTGGCAACTTTATACAATATTACTACTATAATAATGAGAATTGAGATTACATATTTAGTAGGAGTCAAGATACATATT
>NW_007733656.1:55023-89680 GCF_000696425.1 Galeopterus variegatus | reverse complement strand
CTTGGATCAGAAAAGCCCTAGAAAACATCTCCATTCTCCACAATGGAAGAAGAATTTGAGTCCTTTTGTGCGTGTATCTTTGCTTTGTAGTTTGTATTTTAAGACAAATGTGAGCCCTCCTTCTACTGGCGTGTGTGTGTATGTGGTGAGTGAGATGTCTTTATGAGCATCTTATGAGTTTTAACCTTACACACCTATTTTTCATCAAATTCAAATTATCTTCACATGTGTTTCCCTTGACATTTATGTTGATCTTTCCATTTTATTTCCAGGAGAACCTCAGAGAAAAACTTGGTAAATATTCTCTGACAACCCTTATTCCTGCACCCCAGGTCCTTTTGTCCTTTGACATTTCTTGCCCCCTCACTTGCATGACATCTCTTGGTCTCTCTTCTACTGAGTGTCTACTGTCCCTCACATTTTGACTGCTGGACTTCTCCCATGTTAAGTTCTCTTCACTCTGTTTCCCTACCTTTTCCATCTTTTACCTTTTTTTTTTTTTTGTCATTCCATGTTTTTCCTTCCCTATAAACACATTGACGACTTCTTCCAGATGCTTGCCATGGAAACGCACATAAAACAAAGTTACATATTGTCCACTGGTAAAAATGTCACCATAGGCTTAGAAGAACTGAATCCTATATTACCTCCAGGAGAAGTGCTGCAGTATTCTCTCAGCGTTTGTGGCAACTTTATACAATATTACTACTATAATAATGAGAATTGAGATTACATATTTAGTAGGAGTCAAGATACATATTAAAGATAACAAATAAAATAATAAAAAATGAATATTCCTAAATTTCTTTTTCAATTAATTAAATTCACATCTTCCCCCCCAATTTCATTTTGTGTAGACTATTATTACTTAAGACAAAAGTGAGCTTTCCACTGCTGTTCGAGTGTGTGTGCATGTGTCTACATCTGAAAGTTTTAACTTTGCATTTGCATTTTTAAATAAATTTGAATTTTCTTAAGGTTGCTTCCCATGGAATTTCCATTGTTTTCTCTATTTTATTTTGTAGAAGAACTTCAGAAAAAAATTGGTAAATTTTCTCTGACAAGCTCTTACTCTCACATCACTTTAAAATGACCACTTTCTTGGTGTCCTTAACATTCCCAGGTATGTATTCGTTTTACATTATTTTCCTGGCTCTTTTTCTTTCCATCCATAGTAATTATTCCTTATTCTTTTGCATTTTTATTGGCACAGTTATTAATACTACAAATTCTTCTTTGTGTTAAGTCTTTCTGCAAGGATTTTATTTATTAAGAAAAATTTCACTGATGATATATTTCTAACATCTGAATATTTTACATGAATAACACAACAAACTATTGTCTTAAGATGTTCCCAAAAGATTTTTTCATAAAATGCTAAAATAATCATTGAAAGTTTAATATTCCTCCTAATGTAATGACATTTTTCAATTATGTTTTTGTTTTCAGAGCTAATAGAATTTAGAAATATGCTTCTTTAATGTATGTAGCAGGCATCCTATGACTATGCTACAAATACACTTGTTTTTTGTTTTTGTTTTTTTTAAAAAAGATGACCTGTAGCGGGGCCTTCGATAGCTCAGTTGGTAGAGCGGAAGACTGTAGTGGAAAAAAGATGACCTGTAAGGGGATCTTAACCCTTGACTTGGTGTTGTCAGCACCATGCTCACCCAGTGAGCGAACCGGCCATCCCTATATGGGATCCAAACCCATGGCCTTGGTGTTATCAGCACCGCACTCTCCTGAGTGAGCCACAGCCAGCCCCAAAGCACCTACATCTGTTAATACATAGGTGCCTTTACTGTGTGTTTCCTCATCACTTTTAGAGAATTGTGTATATCTTTGAGTTTAATTTTGAAAAAGGTAGAAAGTCAAATGCAAGACCAATTATTGACAGTTTATTCCACAGGAAGCCCTATTCTACCTCTTTTTGTGGTTTACTTTCCTATTTTAATACCTTCTATAGGAAGGGGGCAGGAGGATATAAAACAGCACTGTCCATGGTTGGTGAGAAGGCTTTTGGAAACTTACATTTCCAGTTCTTAGAATTGTGGGTCAGGAATCAAGGAGCCAAGGGCCACAGCCCCTCTGCTCAGAAGCAGACAAGACAGCATGCCCAGGGTCCTAGGTAGGGAGCTGAGGGCCACAGCCCCCTCTTCCCAGAAGCAGGCAAGAGCACAAGGGCAAGGAGCCAAGGGCACTACCCCCCACCCAAAAAGCAGACAAGAGAGCATGCCAAAAACACCACTCCATGTGGGTGACCCACCATAGCCACTGCCACAGCCACAGCCACAGCTGCTAAAAAAGTGGCTCAATACCATAGCAGCAGTCACAGGCACCGTGCAGTTGGCCCACCAGACACTCAACTGCATTGACACAAGGAGAGTCACCAGCGGAGACCAGAAAAAGAACAGGACGTCTCTCTCTCCTCAAAGCACACTCCAGAATAAGAGAAGAAGCAACTACTCTACCAGATGACCAGACATCAATGTAGGGATACTAGAAATATGAAAACCCAAGAAAATATGACACCATCAAAAGAATACAGTCATTCTCAAATACCAGACCCTATAGAGCAACAATCTTGAAATGACTGAAAAGGAACTCTGAGCAACAATCTTAAGGAAACTCACTGAGACACAAGAAGACTCAGATAACATAATGAAATGAGAAGAAAAAAATCCAGGATATGAAGGAGGAAATTTACAAAGAGATTAATACCTTAAAAAAGAATGTAGCAGAACTCATGGAACTGAAAGATTAACTCAATGAAATAAAACACACAACCAAGAGCTTAAGCAGCAGGCTTATGTGATTTGGCTTGTCATTTGAATCTTTGTAGACAGACCCTTTTCTGTTAAGTAAATTTTATTAATAATATTCTTTTGAATTTATGGTATATTTAAAGTGGGTACTATTTTTTGTTCAAGATATAGTCAGGCCACTTGATTTAGAACCCACTTCACTGACATTTAATATTATATTAAATATTACTATTTAGGTTAGAAAATAATATTATTTTAGACTAGAAAATCTAAAATAATCTATTTAGATCAGAAAAGCTTTGTTCAAGCATGAGCTAAAATAGAAACACACACAAAACAAAGTTGTATACTGATCTGTTGAGGAAAACGTGTGACTGGAGACTCACAGGAACCTAACCCTGTACTGCCCCTAGGAGCAACGCTTCAGTATTCTCCAATACAGTGTTTGTGGTGACTTTATACTTCATATACATATTTCATTTCATAAGATTTACTGTAGAAATAATGAGATTTTACTTCCTGGAAAGGATATATGAGATAACAATATTCTCTCTCTCTCTCTCTTTTTTTTTAATCATGAAGAAATTGGGCAAAGAGGCATCTTATTTCCAGAATGTTATACTTGGGAAACAGATGAATTTTCATAGATAAATGAAAGTTCTAAAATATCCAGGAAAGATGAAAAAAGAATCAGGAAGAAAGATTAACATGACAAAAAGAGGTTTCTTTAAGGAATGTGGAAGAGGTAAAAGTGTACATAAGACATAAAACCTTAAAGCCCATAAAGTGCAAGAACCCCCAAGATACTACCTTTAAAAAAAAATCTGAGGATTCTAGAACATGAGCTTATCTCTTAAAAATTATATTTAAGGTTTTTAAAGGATTTCCCTGAAACCTAAAGACATATTTTAGGAATAAGACAGAATAAGAAAGTTTAAAGCAGTCTTCAAAACTTTTTCTCATGCAATTCTTAAAATAATTTTGAAAAACTAGGTCTCCCTTACACAGTTTAAAGATGATCTCAAAATTTTTTATCATAAGTTTCTTCATGAATTATTCAAAAGTATCCTTTAAAACAAAACTATCACTTTCTTACTTTTACACTGTGTGATTAATTTAACAATGCGTGAACATACACATTCATAGCAGTCAGAAATTTTATAGCATTTCTTTACCTTCATTAACTCATATTTTATTATATTTCCCACAAATGTGAGTCAGTAATCAACATCAGTTTTATTTCATTTATTTTCTTGTTTGCTTATCGAAGATTTATAGGCTGAGAAATAGTGTTCTTTTATGTAAATTAATAACAATGGAAGGAATTTGCTTAGAGCAATGTCACTCAATTGTGGGAACTTCTTCTGGGGTACATTTACCTCAGAAAAATCACAGATTAGATAGTTTATTAAAGTTAATTTTAAAAGTTCTGCCAATTGATAACTTGATTAAATCCTACTGAAATTTTATTGGATGCAAAGAATTAGAAACCATCAAACTTGCAAAGAGATGGTACAAAAATGTTATAATTATCCACTTTCTTAATGGCTATGACATCTCCTAAAAAGTCTTCACTACACTAAAGTATTGACCAAATTATTTTACAAATTATGCTTTACCTAAGAACCTTGTTTAATCTGACATACTCAGAGAGATTTGGAAAAGTTAAAATATTACTCTCAACACACCACCACCAAGATAGCATATGTTATTATATACTTGTATGTAAGAAATATGTATGGTATAAAATCCTATTATTTCTGTCCAAATCTTCGACACTCTTCTTTTATTCGGTTTCAGTTTTTGAGTATTCTCTTTTCTCACTTTTCTAAGACAAAAATGTGCTTCATTGCCATTTGTTTTGTTTTGTTTTGTTTTGGTTGGTGTATTAGTCCATTTTGTGTTGCTATCACAGAATACCTGAAACTGGGTGATTTATAAAGAAAATAAAACTTATTGCTTACGATTTCTGGGGCTAGGAAGTCCAAAGTCCATCTGGTGGTGGCAACAGTGATGCAGAGGGTCTCACATTGTAAGATGGTGGGAGCAGAGAGAGCAGAGCGAGCAAGACAGACAGACTTTAAAGCCCTCAGAACCACGCCCCTGACCACCATTTCTAATCCATTCACTACTGCACGGTCCTATAATCCAATCACCTTTCAATTACCACAATAGGATTTCCCACCCTCTTAACAGTCACAGTGGGGGCTAAGTTTCTAATGCACAAAACTTGAGGGGCATAATTCAATCTCCAGTGAGTTTGGGGGGGACATAATTCAATCCACTACAGTTGGGTTTTGCTTACTTATTTTTCTAATTACATTCATTCTACCAATTGACTGCACTGGAAATTTTTACTCATTTTTATATGCTGTATTGCTTCTTATTGGCATTTAATTTAAGATTTTATTTTTCAGGAGATCTTCAGAATGAAATTGGTAACTTTTTTCTGACATTCTTTTTTTCCCGATGTGTTTCGTAGAAATATTTTTTTCTTGCTGTTTCCTGATTCTTCACATCTTCCCCACTCCTCCCTTTGCTTTTCCCTCTCAGGGACTTCAGATTGCACTGTTTTTCTTCTTTTCGGCTTCCTGGACTTCTACCAAATTAACTTGCCTTATATTCCTCTACCTCCCCTTTCCTTCACTATTTGCTTCCTTGCTACATATTCTTAGGCTTCTTCTGCCTTGTATATAATTACCATAATTTTACTATAAGGTTGGTGAAAGTAAGAGGATTAGGCTAGGATAAATGTGGTTGTTTTCATTCAATAGAAAACATCCTTTAACATATTTTACATGTCCTCTGAGGTAGAGTGTTTATTGTTTTTTCACATGATAATACCCCAATTCTTTTTTAAATTTTTAAAAATTGTAACACAGTTAATTGTACAATTTGTGGAGTACAGGATTGAACACCAATACCTGTGTGCAGTATGTGATTTTCAAATCAGGATAATTAGTGTATTTAACAATATACAATGTGATTATTTTCCATGGTCCTTTACCAGCTCCTCCCTTACCCCTCTCCTCTTTCCCACCTCTAGTAACCTCAGTTCTGTTTTCTTCTTTTGATAGTTCAATGTATTATTGTCATCGTTGTATCTTTCTGTTTTTCTTTCTTTTTATTTATTTGTTTATTTTTTAGCTCCCACTTATGAGTGAGGACATGCAGTATTTCTATTTTTGTGCCTGGCTAATTTCACTTAACATAATTTTCTCTAAGTCCATCCATGTTGTTGCAAATGGCAGAATTTCATTCTTTTTTATGGCTGAGTAATATTGCATTGTGTAAATATACCACATTTTCCTTATCCAGTTGTCCATTGATGGACATCTAGGTTGGTTCCATACCTTTGTTATCACAACTAGAGCTGCGATGAACATGGGACTGCAATGAACATCATTTGACATGATGATTTTCATTCTTTTGGGTGTATACTCAGAAATAGGATTGTTGAATTGTATGGTAGTTCTATCTGTAGTAGTTTGAGAAACCTCCATAATGTTTTCCACAATGGCTATACAAATTTACACTCCCATCAACAGTATAGAAGAGTTCCCTTTTCTCTACGTCCTCACAAGCATTTGTTACTCTCAGTCTTCTTGATTATAGCCAGTCTAGCTGAGGTGAAATGATATCTTAATGTGGTTTTGACTTGCATTTTCCTGGTGATTAGTGATGCTGAGCATTTTTTCATATGTCTACTGGCCATCTGTATGTCTTCCTTTGAAAAATGTCTATTCAGCTCCTTTGCCCATATTTTTATTAGAATATTTGGTTTTTTACTGTGAAGTTGTTTGAGTTCCTTGTATATTCTGGATATTAATCCCTTGTTAGTTGTACAGTTTGCAAATATTTTCTCTCATTCAGTAGTTTGTCTTTTCACTCTGTTGATTATTTTCTTTGCTGCACAGAAGTTTTTAAGTTTGGTATAATCTCATTTGTTTATTTTTCTTTTGTTGCTTGTGCTTTTGGGGTATTATTCATAAAGTCTTTGCCCAGTCCTACACCCTGAAGTGTTTCCCCTGTTTTTTTCTAGGAGTGTTATAGTTTCAGTTCCTATACTTAAGTCTATAACCCATTCTGAGTTGATTTTAGCATATGGTGAGAGGTATGGTTTCATTCTTCTACACATGGATATCCAGTTTCCCCAGGACCATTTATTGAAGAAGCTGTCCTTTCCCAAATGTATGTTCTTGGTGGCTTTTTCAAAGATCAGTTGGCTGAAAGTATGAGAATTGATTTCTGGGTTCTCTATTCTGTTCCATTGGTCCATGTGTCTGTTTTTATGCCAGCACCACATTGTTTTGGTTACAAAAGCTTTGTAGTATAGTTTGAAGTCAGATTGTGTAATGCCTCCAGCTTCACTTTTTTGGCTCAGGATTGCTTCAGATATTCGGGGTCTTTTGTTGTTACATATGAACATTAGGATTGTTTTTTCTATTTTCTGTGAAGGATGTCATTGGTATTTTGATGGGGATTGCATTGAATCTGTAGATCACTTTGGGTATGGACATTCTCACATTAATTCTTGCAATCCATGAACATAGAATGCCTTTCCATCTTTTTGTGTCCTCTTTCTTTCATCAGTGTTTGTTAGTTTTTGACATAGAGATATTTCACCTGCTTGGTTAAATTCATCCCTAGGTTTTTGGGTTTTTGTTTTTTTCTAAAGATTATTAGTAAGGGGATCTTAACCTTGACTTGGTGTTTTCAGCACCATGCTCTCCCAAGTGAGCCAACAAGCCCTCCCTATATAGGCATCTGAACCCATGGCCTTGGTGTTATCAGCACCATACTCTCCCAAGTGAGCCACAGGCTGGCCATTGCTATGCTGTTTTGTTTTGTTTTGTTTTTGATAGCTATTGTAAATGGGCTTGATTCCTTGATTTCTCTTTCTTCTAGTTTATTGTTGGTGTATAAAAATGCTACTGATTTTCATTTACTGATTTTGTATCCTGCAACTTTACTGAATTTGTTTATCAGCTCTAAGAGATTTTTAGTGGAGTCCTTAAGTTTTTGAATATACAGGATCATGTCATCTGCAAACTGGGACAATTTGACTTTGTCTTTTCCAATTTGGATGCCCTTTATGTCTTTGTCTTGCCTGATAGCTCTGGCTAGTACTTCCAATACTAGGTTAAATAGGAATGGTGAGCGTGGGCATCCTTGTCTTGTTCCTGTTCTTAAAGGAAACAATTCCAGCTTTTCCCCATTTAGAATGATATTGGCAATGGGTTTGTCATACATGGCTTTTATTGTGTTGAGATACTTTCATTCTATACTTAATTTGTTGAGAGCCTTTATCATGAAGGGATGCTGAATTTTGTCAAATGCTTTTTCTGCATCTATTGAGGTGATAATATGGTTTTTGTCCTTGATTTTGTTGATGTGGTGTATTACATGTTTTGATTTACATATGTTGAACCATCTTTGCATTCCTGGGATGAATCTCACTTGATCATGGTGGATAAACATTTTGATGTGTTGTTGAATTCTGTTGTATTTTGTTGACAATTTTTGCATCTATGTTCATTAAGAATATTAGCCTGTAGTTTTCTTTTTTTGTTGTATCCTTGTCTGATTTGGGTATCAGGGTAATGCTAGCCTTATAGAATGAGTTTGGGAGAATGGGCTTTGTTTTGATTTTTTTTGGAATAGTTTAAAAAGTATTGGTATTAATTCTTCTTTAAAAGTTTGGTAGAATTCAGCAGTGCAGCCATCTAGTCCTGGGCTTTTCATTGTTGGGAGATTGCCAATTAGTTATTCAATCTCTTTGCCTGTTATTGGTCTGTTCAGGTTTTCTGTTTCTTCTTGGTTCAATCTTGATAGTTTGTATGTGTCCAGAAATGTATCTATTTCCTCCAGATTTTTAAACTCATTTTCATATAGTTGTTCATAACAGCCTTTAGTAATTTTTGTATTTCTGTGGTATTGGTTGTAATGTCTTTTTTTTCAATTCTGTTTTTTGTTATTTCAGTCTTTTCTTTCTATAGTTAGTCTAGTTAATGGTTGGCTATTTTGTTTATCTTCTCAAAAGACCAAGTTTTTGTTTTGTCAATCTTTGGGGGGTTTGGTTGGGTTTTTGTCTCTATCTCAGTTAGTTATGCTCTAATCTTTATCATTTCTTTCCATCTATTCATTTTTGGATTGGATTGTTCTTGTTTCTCTGGTTCTTTGATGTGTAACCTTAAGTCATTTATTTGAAGTCTATTCTTTTTACATAAGGATTTATTGCAAGAAAACTTCCTCTTAGTACTGCTTTTGAAGCATCCCATAGGTTTTGGTATGATATATCTTTATTTTCATTTAGTTTTTTAAAAATTTCCTGCTTAATTTCTTCTTTGACTAATAGGTCATTCAGGAGCATGTTGTTTAATTTCCACGTATTTGTATAGTTTCCAAAGGTTCATTTGTTATTGAGTTCTACCTTTATCCCATTGTGGTTTAAAAAGATACTTAAAATGATTTCAATTTTTTTGAATTTGTTGAGACTTGATTTATGACCTAACATGTGGTCTATCCTGGAGAATGTTGCATGTGCTGATGAGAAGAATATATATTCTGTATTTGTTGGACGAAATGTTCTGTACCTGTCTGCCAAGTCCAATTGGACTAAAGAGTAGTTTAACTCCTGTGTTTCTCTGCTGTTTTTTTACCTAGATGATATGTCCAATGTTGAGATAGGGCTGTTGAGATCCCCAACTGTTATTATACTGGGGTCTATCTCTCTCTTTAGGTCTAATAGTGTTTGTTTTATATATCTGGGTTCTCCAATGTTGAGTGCATATATATTTATGATTGTTGTATGCTCTTGCTGGATTGATCCCTTTATCATTATATAATGACCTTTTTTGTCTCAATCTTATTTTCATTCAAATACAATCTCATCCTCTGAATCATCATCTTCTTGCCAATTTCTCTTCTAGCTCTTTTCATTTTACTCTATTAAAACCTTAGTTGATTTACATATACCACCAGCCTTTCTGTATAAAGCAGTGTTTCTTAATCTTTTTTTCATCATGTGCCCCCTAAAGAGCCTTTTTAGACAGCTTTTTCCTAATTACTCACACCCATGAAATTCTAATATCACAAATATACTGTATACATGCACATATTATATTTATATCTGTGCTTTATATGTCAAAAGAGTAAGATTTTTTTCACCCTCCAACAACTAATTTTGCCCCTTTTAAGGACACTATTACCCTGATTGAGAATACAAGCTATGAGTCTTTCTCTGCTTCCTCACACTGAATGATGCCTAGATTTCCCCTGCAAAAACCCTTCCCTTTCAAACCTCCCAAGAGAAGTGTGACTGTATTCCCATAATACTCCCAGACAGAGAGAGAAACTGTGATCCCTTTGAACCTTTAGGACTGCTCCTGTTTTACTTAGACACATGCTTTTAACTACTCCTCCTTTTTGGTCTAACTCATCTAGGTATACCACTCTGTTCCCATTCTTGGTCCTGTTAACAATTGATGGTCCACACAACACTCAATCCTCATGAATCCTTCATTCCTTTAATTCTACAATGTTTTTTTCCAGTTCACTTTAGCAAACTGCTTTCATGATCACATCCTAAAATAGGTCACAATTGGAACATAATGAGCTATATTTCCACATTTTGTACTTCTCTACCCCAATAACGATGCTTTTAATAACAATTATAGACAGTCCTCCAAACTATTGGCACTCCATGCTCCCCCAGTCCCTGAGCTCCCACTTAGTTTCACTTCCTTCCCTACTAACTTTTGTCAATGAAATTTTTGTCAATGCTTAACACCTCTAAAATTCACTATTTCATCCATTTACTGAATCACCTTTGCTACCAATTCACAAAACTAAATCAATGCAACTGCTCCTCAGCGTCTAGTATAACTATTCTTAACAGAGACAGGAGAGAAGTTAGAAGGCTATCGAAGTAATCTAGGAAAGAAAAATTGTTGACTTTGTTCCAAGAGGGAGAAAAAAAAATAGATAGATGCAGAAGGATTCCAAATACATTTTGAAAAGTAATTTTCACATCTCATTTTACACATCAAGAACTAACTTCCGTAATATATAAGAAGTTCATACAAATCAATAATTATTTCCCAATTTAAAAAAGGAAAAGAATATAAACAAAGTTCACAGAAGAGGAAAGCCTTATGAAACTCACTGATAATAAAATAAATGCAAATTTAAACTACCACATGATAGTATTTCACCTATTAATTTTTTTTTTTTCTGGTATCATTGAGTTTTCTATCTGTGTCCTCTTGAGTGTCCTTAAAACAATTATTTTGAATTCTTTGTCAGGCAATTTGTAGATTTCTTTTTAGGAAATCTTCATTTTTTGGAGCCAGTTTCTGGAAGTTCATTGTGTTCCTTTGGTGAAATCATGTTTCTCTGATTCTTTGGGATCACTGTAGGCTGTTGTAAGTAACTGCACATTTGAAGAAGCAGTCATTTTTTCCAAACATTATGGACTGACATTAGTAAAGAAAGAACTTCACCTGGGGAAGGGAGGTTGAGGGAGGCATACTGAGCATGTTGTGGCACCAGGTCTAGTGGTATGAGGTGCCAAGTGTGAGAACATGCAATGCTTCAGGTCGGGGGGTGGGGGGGATATGGTGTCTTGTTGACTCAGGCTACTGGTGTTCATAATATTGGCAACTGCCTTGGAGGCAATAGCTGCAGGAAGTTTGTGGTGGCTCAAAGGGCTGTTGGGATCCTCAGGGGAGCCTCTGGCCAGTGACAGGGAACCAATCCAGGTAGCTGAGGGGGCTGGGACCTGTGGTGTGCATGCATTCAGCTACAGGGGCTGGCTGCAGGTACATGTGTGGCAGGAGGGCCTGGCTGCAGGCATGTGCATGCTGGCAATGTCCAGGGGCAAGGGCCAGGGCCAACTGCTGATGTAAGTGTGGCAGCAGGAGCTGGCAGAGTGCATGCACATGGCTATAGAGGTCAAGAATTGCAGTGTGAGCATGTGCAGCTGTAGGGGCCAGATTTGAAAGCAAGCATGTTGGTGGGGGCCAGCAACAGAATTAGGGGCCCAGCTCCTTGTGCACACACAGCTGAGGGGGCTGGGGCTTACAGCATTCACATGTCCAGCTGCAGGAATGTGTATGGTGGTGGGTGCCAGTAACAGAGGTCAGGGTGGCTGCATGCATGCACATAGCTGCAGGGTCAGCCATGGGCAAACATGCAGCAGTGGGAGCCAGGGCCTGCAGCAGAAGTCCAGTCCATTCATGAACATGCACACAGTGCCCTGAGTCCCTGGGCAGCAGTAGTAGCAGCAGCTCCAAGAGGGGAGAGAGGCATATCGGTTCATGCAGCTAGAGACTGAAAAGACTCAAAACTGCTGGACCTTTGGTGGCAAAAGCTGCAAGGGGTCCACTGTGGCTGTACTGGATGTTGGTTTTGTCACAAGTGAAAGCTGCTGGGGTGCTCTGAGGAACAGAGCTGTGGGGTCCACTATGGCAAACACTGCAGGATCCTTGGTAGAAAAAGCAATGGGGTGGGACTGGGGGGACGGGAGGGAGGATTATGGCAGCCACAGGGTTTTGAGGTCCTCAGCTGCTGGAGTCCCGTGCAGATCACGCCACTGGGACCATGGTGGCTTCTTCTGTGCAGCTGATACTGATAGCCCTGCCCTTCTTATTATTCCCAGTCATCTCCAGATGTCTCAGCTATACCGGTTTCCCCAGGGATCTGGGTGGGGTGAAACTAAAGCAGGTCATGCAAGCAGTTCCTTGAAAGGCTGGGGAAGCTTGTCGTTCACTCCGTTCTCCTTTTCCTTGTGAGGGGAACTCACAAACTGGGGAGTTCCCTCTTAGTGCTGAACAATGCCAGCCTGGGGGATGGGATTATGCAGGCGAAATGAAACCATTATTCCTATCCTTTTTATGTAGTTATTCTAGGGATTTGTGCTCCACTGCATTACTGCACCTTCTTAGGTGAACTCCTGAGCTCTCCTAGAGCTGTTTTCATTCATGGATAGTTGTTCAATTATTGTTCTTTGGGTCTGGGATCCCCTATTCCATCATCTTGCTGAAATCCACAAACTATTTTCAATGACAACCATCCCCTTATCTGTTATTAGCTTAACTATACCTCAAATTTTCTAATACACTGTGTTTTAAAACACTGCAAATGTTCTGGGCCAAAGCCATTTCATCCATATGTTTATAATGCAGAAATCTCTAATATCAAGAGACAACAGTCTCAAGGATTTGAGCAAACACAAATATAAGTTTTCCTAGCCCACAAATGCATGACCACAAATATAAGCTTTCCTAGCCCATTGCAATGGGGTAGAGAACTTTTCTTCATTTAAACCAAAAGTCAAGCTCTTTTCTTTGCCCAATGAGTTTCTAATATTGCTGTCTATCAAGGATATTTAAATCATCTGTACACCCCTAGCAATCAATCATACATAATTAGATACTGGTTAGCAATATTATCATCAAATTTTCTCATCTTATCCAAATGTCTGTGTGAAAGGTCAAGTACGACTTTAATCTGTATTGCTTATCAGTTCTAGGCAAACTTGGTGTATGGACCAAGAAGATGCTTGCAATTCATTACTCTACCTTTCTTAAACTTTAACCTCCATCAAGTCAAATCCATGGAAAGTTACATATGTGAACTCTTTACACATTATTTCTTTCTCCTTTTTAGTAGCTAGAATTCTTATTGTATGTGGTCAGTTTTCTAAAATAGATCAAATTTCCCTCTGGGCAATACAGAGGGCCCACAGGTAGTTTTTTAGTACACACACACTGTGTTGTATTGCCAACAATTAGGTATTTAGCAAAGGGATGTGTTAGTCAGGGTTCTCCAGAGAAACAGAACTAATAGGATGTATATACAGAGATGATTTTAAATAATTGGCTCACATGATTGTGGAGCCTGGCAAGTCTGAGATCTGTAGGATGGACCAGCAGACGGTAAATTCAGGTAATAGCTGATACTGTAGTCTTAAGTATGAAATCCACAAGCAGGCCAGGCAGGATGGAAACTCATGTAGGGTTTCTTCAGTGCAGTCTTGAGGCAGAAACCTCAGTCTTTGCTTTCAAGGCCTTCAACAGATTGGATGAGGTCCATCCACTTTATGGAGGGTAATTTGCTTTACTTAAATCAAATTTAAAGTCTGATTGTAAATGCTTATCACATCTAAAAAATGCCTTTACAGCAATACCTAGATAGTGTTTAACCAAACAACTGGGCACCATAGCCTAGCCAAGTTAACATAAAATTAACTATCACAGGGAGTATTTTGTTTTGTTGGTTTAGTTTGGATTTGGGTTTGGGTTTTACAATGATAGTAGTGGTGGTTATGTTGGTAATATGATAGAATTATCATGTTTCTTCCATTAGAATTTTTCAACCAATTTACATTTAGTTTATAGTGAGAGAGCTGCAATTCAGAAACCAGGCTGAGGTACTAATCTATTTCATAAGATGTTAGGCATCTAAATTCTAATAATTCTATTATGGCATGCAATTAACATACTCAAAATTAGATAATTAATCATTGTAATTGGCTATTGGACTTGCAATAGCTCTAATAACTTTGTAATCTAACTTAAGAATGAATCTGTGTCAATAGATACATCTCAACAGAATTAAAACGTGGAGTGATTATTGAAATCCTAGTAATTTAAATTTATACATGTAAAATTTAAACGATTCCTCCCTCATCAACCTAGACCATAAAAATAGACCAAATGAGGATTTTAACCATCAAGGTTGACTTAAAAAAAAAACAAACAAAGTAATCCAGAACTGCCCCCAGACCTGGCAGGTAGAACATGCCAAAACTAGAGGACATCACTGTCCTCTCCCAGAGGCTGACTGCTTACCCTAGGAAACACCACCACGGACAGCAGGCCTCGAAGATCAAAACAAAACGTGGCTTTGTGAATATAATGTGGGCTTTGGAATCAGAAACTCTGCCATTTGTTGCTTGGTGACAACAATCTCTCCATCTTGAAGGATTAAATTCTGAGGGTTATTGGGGATTGATTAAATGAGTTTGTGCTGGTAAAGTACCTACTACAGAGCCTTGTAGTTAATAGACACTCAATAAAAGGTGTTTATCTCTCTCCTGGCACCACAGACCCCCTGACTTCTCCTTGCTAAGTCCAACAACTTGGCTTCTTTAGTTCACCTTCATTTGTTCCAGGGGCCCCTCTTTTTAAACATCAACTATTTATCCAATGCCTATTCTGTGGATGGCTCCCTATCTCAAGAGTTATAAAGATGAATGAGACACAATCTCTGGCCTCAAAATCTCTGGAAAATTAGAAATTATTCTAAAGCCCAGATAGAGTGAGTTCCCTTCCACTATCCTATATAAGTACAAGGTCTTCCAAAAACGGCTCCCTATCTCAAGAGTTATAAAGATGAATGAGACACAATCTCTGGCCTCAAAATCTCTGAAAAATTAGAAATTATTCTAAAGCCCAGATAGAGTGAGTTCCCTTCCACTATCCTATATAAGTACAAGGTCTTCCAAAAAAATCCTATATAAGTACAAGGTCTTCCAAAAACTTCATTCCCAGCTTCTTGGTCCTCCTCTTACTTTCCTCTTGCCTCTCTGAAGTTCTAAGTCTTTGTTATGACACAGATTCCAGAACCTTCATAAGCCATACTCCCACAGTTTGCTTAGGTCTGATCAACCTGAGCCACACAATTCCTCAGCAACCCCTTGTCTACAAGGGCCTCCCTGACACCCAAGTTCATACTGCTCAGAAACACTGAGCTTGAGTTGTTCATTTTTTCTTAATCTCCCTCTGACAAAGAAATCCAGATGACATGGAACCAACCGAAGACAGTACCTGAAAAATGGCAGTCTTGGGTATGGACCGATGCCCTCTCTGAGGCTTCCCTCACTCTGCTGGCTCAGGCGTCTTCTCGGAGGAGCTCTGGCGCAACTGCTTTACCTGCCTCCCCTGCTTCCTCTTCAAATTCAATATCCTTCCTTTCACTCTCATTGATTCTTCTGAGAGCCTGGGGGAGACAGCCCTCAGTCCACTCAGTTCTAGAGTGGTAGTGCTGGTTTCCCCTTTGGCTTCTAAGGTTTGAACTGACCAAAGAAAATAACCATCTGCCACAGCACTAGAAAAATTCCTTAGCCCATTATCTCCTTTCCTATAGCACTGTTCACCCCATGATCTGTCTCAACTCTGAGAAATAATGACTTCCTCTTACTTTTCTCATCAGTGGGGTGGGCCATCTTCTCACTGCTCTACAGCCAGAGCATTTTAAAGTCCAAAGGGAGAACTGCTCTCCAGACGCTTAATCTGAGCACACCACCTAGTTATCCCTTCCACTCCTGAGGGTTATTACATTAGTCAAAAAATTGACTGGCATAACAGAGGCCAGACTGACTATTTTCTGTTCACTTTAGTGGTACATGAGTAGCAAGTCTCTGAAGGTTGATTTGGCATAAGCATTTTCTCACATGGCCAAATACCTAAAAGACTAAGTAGACATGTGCCTAATCAGCCCTGATTGGAGGTATGTTATTACATCTTAAGGTGGATTCACCTAGTCTTTTTGAAGTAGCCTTAATATCTCTCTCTCTCTCTCTCCCTTCTTTTACCTTCTCCCACAGCCTTCATAGCAACTGTTCTTCATAACCATACAAAGTTGTCCAAGTTTTTTCTCTCCTATGACTGCAAGACTCTATCTTATATCGACTGAATGCAAATCAATAACACATAAACACAGATTAGGCAGTCCCAGCATGCCTTCTCCTATCAACCACAGTAACAAACCTCACAAATAGCCGTCTTATCATGAGGGGCTTGGTGGATGATGACTGAAAGGTCTTTCTCAATAATAAGAAATTTCTGTCCCCTGCTATGTCTTTCATTAATATAACCACCTTCAGTGAGCTTCCTCCAGTCAGGGACCTCCAAAGTTTTTTTGATCACCCACCCATGTAAAACTTTTTGAGTATGAATTCCCTATATGTGCATATTAATAAATGTTCATCACATTTATTAATATGCATATATAGGGAATATATATATATATGTATGCACATTTTAAAACAAAATGTACATTTTAAAACAAAAATCTACAAATTTTAAAGGTATGAGATACAATTACATAAAAGTAGAAGTTCTAATATTTTTTCTCATATCCAGTGGATTGCTTTGCATATCACTGATCCCCTCTAACCTTCCGCCTGGGGAATAAGGAGTACAACTGAGGAGAAAATATGTCAGACTGCCCATTCTAAATCAAGCATACACAGCATCTGAGGTAATTAGTATATGACCAAAAGGACCCATAGAAGAGCTAAGAAATGGGCAGGGGCAAGGAGCTGAAGCAGCAAAAAAGAGAGAGAAAAAAAGTCTACTTGGTGCACAGTAAGAGGTGACCAGACATTATCTCTGATAATGGGCCTGGTCTAAATAAGCATGCTAAAGTGAGTTTTTGTTTCAGAGATAACTCTGGCTGTCATCCTGACTCTACTGGGACTTGCCATTCTGGCTATTTTAATAACAAGATGGACACGACACAAGCAAAACGGTGAGTAAGAATGAGTCAAAATGAAGATTCCCTGTGGAACTCACAGAGGGAGGGGTGCCAAGGTTCAGTCTGAGTTTGTCTCTACTTGTCAGATAGCTAGAGACTTTGCTTTTATTCTGGGAATCTGTTTCAATGCATGAGTCAAAGATCTCTGGCCTAATAGTGGTTCCCCCTGCACTTTTAAACTCCCAAAGCTTACATCATCAATAATGTCAACCAAAAAAATCACAGATAGAGCTTAGCAAGATTAATAAAAACACTTTAAAAGAAAACGATATGAGCTCCAAGGGAAATTACTTGTAAAAAAAGAAAAAAGAAAGAATACAGTATACTAGTAGATAGCAATATCTAGTATTATACAGAAAGAATTGAAGACTTTAATGACGTAATATGCAAAGATGATAAGAAAAAACAAACATAAAGTAGCTCCTGTCAATGAAACAGAGATGGGGTTCAGAAAAGTAAAGTCTTATTTCTATGCCATAAGGTCCCTCTTTCCAGGAGTTTTCTGGATAACTTTCCCATTCCTTTCTAATCATCTACGTTCCTTTCCTATCTGCCATTCTCAATGCCTGTTAGCCCTCAGAGAATAAGTGGTGTGAAAACAATAGAACAGGGATGGCTGGTGATGCTGAAAAGAGGTGAGAACCAGTAATGCTTACATCAGGAGGACCACCCTGGGAACAAAGAAGCAGTTTAAGATGAGGACAGTTGAGTCACGAGAAGAACACCTCTCACAAGTAGCTAATAAACATTTTTGCCTAATTCTTCCACAGAAATGTATGTCTCCAGATACAGTTCAGAACAAAGTAAGTACTTATACCTATGAGAAAAAGAAATATACTAAGTATTTATGGAATTTTCATATGGCAGGAACAGAGTCTGTCATGTTGACCACTGTGTTTCCAGCACGTTGCATAGTGCATCATTCCATGAGCTGACTTCTAAGTTACTGGGAGCAATCAACCAGAGATTTCTGGGCAGCACTGAATGCCAAACTGGAGTTGGAAGAATGAATTAGTAGTATGTAGGCCTACATGATTCTGAGGCTCCCTTCGGATGTTTCCTGCGGTCTGAGAGCAGCATAAAGATACCAAACCATGGAAATAGCAGACTCCTCAGACAGTGGAGCACGTGATTCAGCAGAAGACCTAAGAGTCTGGTAGCAAAGGGTGCCTCGGTAAGGTAGCTGGACAGAAGAATCTCACGTAGCCAGTAATGATGAGCGTGAACACAGCTAAGGTGATTATGATTGTGAAGAATAGCACCAAGTTGAGATGTGAAGAGGTGAAGCAGACTTTCCATGACAAGATCTGGAGAGATGCCGAGGTTGCTAAGAAAGATAGCTCAGCATTGGTTAGAGGGGAAACACAGGAGCTAGGTGCCAGAGCATCAAGAGGTAAAAGCAACCTCGAAGTTCCTTCTAATTATCATTTAGCCAGGTTAATATTATGAAAATGGTGACTGGCACAGTCACTTATCATTGTCTGCCCCTGCTACGTATGCACGATCTTTAGCTGCTGCAAAGTAAATTAATTCACATCATTGCTCACCACTGGGGGTTCATGTTTACATTGGCTCACGGAGCTAATGTAATTTTTAAATTAAGCCCCACTAATAGTCAAGTAGTAAAATCATGGCGCTCTCTCTCCTTTTTCCTCTAGGTACTGGGCTTCTGGACTATGAGGATAGTAGAGGTAAATAGGTTAGAAGTTACTAGAGAATTAATAAAGGAATGAATTATTAGAACTTTAAAAATGACTTGTTAAGTCAGCACATCTTTTGCTGTTATAATATCCAACCGTGTATTAATCTGTCTATATTACATATACATTTAATACATATGCATACACAAATATGTATAAAAATGCAAAATACAAACACATATACAAATAAAATATATATACATTGAAATTAGTGGTGTGTGTGTGTCCCTGAAAAAAAGTAGACAGTGACTTATGGACGCTTCATAACAAATTTCTGGAGAAGTTTTACTTCACATAAACTTTATCATTATTCCTCATTCATGTCAGACCATATGTCTTGATTTGGGGGACAGGTCATAACTTTTTTTTTTTTTTTTGTCCTTTTTGAGACCGGCTGCACTGCGCTCAGCCAGTGAGTGCTGTGAGCGCACCGGTCATCCCTATATAGGATCTGAACCCGTGGCAGGAGCGCTGCTGCGCTCCCAGCGCCGCACTCTCCCGAGTGTGCCACGGGCTCGGCCCCATAACTTTATTAATAGTAAATAGTTAAATTCAGAATAACATCATTTTTTGTCTTAAATCAAGTGGGGGTAGTATGGTGTACAGATATTAGTACTATATTCAGAGTCACAAAATCTGGGTTTAATATCCAACTCCTTCCTTAGCTAGTCTCAATCTTTTTGAGCATCAATTTTATCTTCTAAAATGAGGATAGCAAGTTTTGTTTATTTTACATGTACTATTGCATTTAATCTTCATGGCAACATGTGAATTACATACCGGATCCTCATTTTAAACATCCAGGAAATTGTTTCAGAGAGAAACAATCTAAGATCTTGGGGTAAACAAGAACTGGAAATGAATTTTTTAAAATATTCTTAGGAAGGGGAAATATCTGTCACTAGGGACCTATGGTTTCCTCTCAGTATCCCTTTTGTGAGAAAAAATGCACAATGTGCATTTGTGTGTGTGTGTGTGTGTGTGTGTGTGTGTGTGTGTGTATATATATATATAATTATAGAGCTTATTTAAAATAAAACTTCTCCAGAAATTTGATGATTATGAGAGGACTACAAGGCACTGTCTAATTTTTGCAGAGACACGCACATACCGCTGATTTTTTTTTTTTTTTTGTCTTTTTTGTGACCGGTAAGGGGATCGCAACCCTTGGCTTGGTGTCGCCCGCACAGCGCTCAGCCAGCGCACAGGTCATCCCTATATAGGATCCGAACCCGCAGCGGGAGCTCCGCTGTGCTCCCAGCGCCACACTCTCCCGAGTGAGCCACGGGGCCGGCCCCATACCACTGATTTTAATGCACCACAGCTGTCCTTAATCCTCATACCCCAGCCCTCGCCGATCTCTCTCAACATCCACTCACTTGGTCTGCTCATGGATGTGCCCTCTGCTCTCCCTCTGACCACTTCTATCTTCAGAACTCATGAAGAACCACTAGAGCCATCTCATTCCTGCGAGAGGCCCCTAAAATTGTCCATATTAGGCCCACCAACCAAACAATAACTATGAAGTTATAGGGCTACAGATGTGGAAATAATTACACACACACACATACATACATATACAAATGAACACACACACATACTAGAAGCATACAGATCCCCAAGAAGTGAAGAAAGAAAAGAAGACGTGGCTTGGTCACTCTGCTGGCTGTCCATGCCTCACTCTTGAACTCTTGGTCCATTTCTCTGCTTCTTAACTCTTTGATTCATCTGCCATGAACAAGGGTGAGTAGCAAAGGGCCATGGCATCCTCTCTTTCTTTTCTGAAATGGAACCCAAAGAAAATGGGAATATCTGGGAAAGTAGCAAATCTCTTAGTAGTTGAATTTAGACTAATGATAAATTTATCTCTTGATGAGCTGTTGGCAAAGTAATCTGTTCTTTTTTTCTTCTTTCCCCAAAGATTTTTCTTCTCAGAGATCTAAAAGAGGAAAAGGTAAACAGATTTTCATCTAATAAGAAAATAATGCAGACATACTTGTCAAGGTAGAATCCCATTGTTTTCATCTTTTCTTTTAGGACTCCGACATGCATATTCAACAGAAAGTGGTAAATAAATTAGACATTGGATTGCTAATAAATTAATACAGAAGTTCTGTCCACGAGAAATTAAGAATCTTTTATTTTTTCTTCAATCCTCTAGAAAGTTCATATGATGACCAAGGTAAGTATATTTAGAGATTACGATAAAATTAAAGGAACATTAATTTTTCTTTCTGCCATAACATGAGGGGCTGTAAAATGACAAGAAATCAAAGTACCATGTAGATTATTCCAAAAATGTTCACAAATGTTCACCTTTGTATTATGAGGCACCATTCTCCCTGATGCTATCCATTTTCTCTCCTATCCACCTCCTAATCAGTTAACAAAAGTAATCTAGAGAGTGACATCAGCAAGACGGCAGAATAGGGGATTTGTACTGTCATCTTCCACAGAAGCAGTGATTTAGACAACTATCCACAGATAAGAGTACTTTTGTAGGAGCCTAGGAGTCCAGTGGAGAAGTTCCAACACAATGTTGGATTATAAAATCCTAGAATAGATGCATGAAAGAGGGTAAGAAGAACACTTTCACTTTACTTGCATTACCCCTCCCACAAGGTGGCACAACTTAATGCCAAGAGAGGTACCTTTGACCCACAATTTCTCCCATAGCAAAAAGCAAAAGAGTAGTGAGTGACTTCCAACCTCCCCCCGCCATGCAGGATGCTGCCCAACAGGTCCATATCTTTCTTACCCCACCTTGAATACTAAGGTGATTAGCATGGCTGAGTGGTTGACAGAGGCTGGGAAAAGAGCCCACAGAACTCACTCAGTGATCTATAGACTCCATCAAGAAACCTACCCATGAGCCACATGAACTGGCCCACAAGCACTCCAAACATTCCATGCACCTCATCCCCCCCAACCCAGCCTGGCTCCCTGATTGTGCTCCCATAAATAGCAAGTGGAAGCATCTCACGCAGTTGGCTCTGCTCTGTGGGATTGAGAGAAGGTACACAAACTTGAGGATTCTAGGGCACCACCCTAGGGAATACAAATGGGAGACTCTCAGGGTATGGTCTAGCTTTGCAAAATCAAGAGAAGACACACATCTTAAAAAATACCACCCAAGAGGGAATAAGAGCTGTAAAGAAGGTGCATCCATAGAAAAGGTGTGAGAGAGCCTCAAACCCCTAGCCATGCCTTTGGTAAAAGTATTCCTCTCCCAAAGATGGTCAATAAATACTAGACAGGGTGACTGTTTCTTCAAACATGAAAAGTCAATGCACGATTTCAAAGACATGAAAAATCAAGAAAACATGACACCACCAAAGCAACACAATAATACTACAGTAACCACCACCACCCCCAAAATGGTGATTTGCCTGAAAAGAAATCTGCAAATTGCCTGACAAAGAATTCAAAATAATTGTTTTAAGGAAGCTCATAAAGGTACAAGAGAACACAGGTAAACAATTGTTGGGTGTCTCCAGTGGCCGCACAGGACCCCAACAGGTTTTTCCTTTCCCTAGAGGGTTGGAGCCAAAGGGATTGCCCTTTTCTACCCCCAAGATGTGGGGCAAAAAGAGATTCCAAGAGATGGGTGAGCATGCCACTGCTCTCCCAGATAGGGAACAAACACATACACATGCAGCGGGGGTTCTGTCAGGCAGTTACATTTATTGTAACACAAAAGATCATATTTATATGCTTAGCAGGCGGGGATTTTCAAGCTTAGGCCAATCCTTGAAAAGGTCAAATGTGCACATGCCTTGCCTCTCTATGCTTAGCCCTCCCCCTTAACTTCCCTTGTGGTCCACCTTTTATCCGTTTAGGCCATCTGTTGTTTTTGCGTAGAAAAAGGGTGCAGTCCCATAAACAATTTAATGAAATCAGAAAAACAATATGAACAAAAGGAGAACTTCAACAAAGAAAAGAAAGCACAAAAAGAATCACAGAAATTTTGGAGCTGAAAAATATGAGTGAAGTTAAAAAAGCAATAGAGAGCTTCAATAGCACATGGGTCAAGTAAAAAAAAAAAAAAGTGAAGTTAAAGACAGCATTTTAAATTATCCAGTCAGAGGAGGGGGTGAAAAAAACAATAAAAAGGAATGAAGAGAGCCTACAAAATTTATGTGATACCATCAAGAGAATTAACTTTTGCATAATGAGAGTCTCAGAAGGAAAAGAGAAAGAAAATAGGGCAAATGCTTATTTAAAGGCATAATGACTGAAAAATTCCCAAATCTGGGGAGAGAGATGAATATACAGGTATAAATTTCTTTGGTCAGATTCAATCCAAAGAAGACTTCACCAAGACATTTTATCAAACTGTCAACAATCAAAGATGAAGAATGAATATGAAAAGAAGCAAGAGAAAAGAAGCAAATCACAAGAGAACATCAAAAAGGCAATCTGCATTTCTAAGCAGATATTTTATAGGCAGGAGAGAGTGGGATGATATATTTAATGTGCTGAAAGAAAAAAACTGCCAACCAAGAGTACTTCACCCTGCAAAGCTGTCCTTCAAAAATGAGGGAGAGATAAAGATTTTCCCAGATAAACAAAAGCTGAGGGAGTTTAACACCAGGAGACCTGCCATACAAAAGAATGCTAAAGCAAGTTCTGGGGTACAATCTCATGTTTTGATACATATATTTGTTGTATAATGATCAGGTAAGGGTAGTTAATGTATCCATCACCTCATGCATTTATCATTTCTTTGTGGCAAAAACATCCAAAAGACTCTCCTCTAGCTATTATGTAATATACAAAACTTACCTGTTAACCATAGTCACCCTACTGTGCAATAAAACACCAGAACTTATTCCTTCTAATTGTAATTTTGTATCCATTAGACAACCTCTCCCTCTTTTCCCTTTCTCCCCTCCTCCCCAGTATCTGATAACCACTGCTCTATAATGCCAGTATGAAAGTTAAAATGAAAGTATTAAAGAATAACTATAGCTACAATGATTTGTTAATGGATATATATAATATAAAAAGATGTAAATTTAGTCAACAAAAATATAAAATAGGTGGAAGAGAACAAAAATGTAAAATTTAGTATGCAAAGTTAAGTTGTTATCAACTTAAAATAGACTATTGAAATTATAAGATGTTTTACGAAAGCCTTATGGTAACCACAAATGAAAAACCTACATTAGATATACAAAATAGAAAGAGAAAGAAATCAAAGGAGATCACTACAGAAAATCATCAAATCACAAAGTAAGACAGTAAGAAATGAAGAAGGGAATGAAGGATCTACAAACAGCCAGAAAGCAATCAACAAAATAGCTATAGTACTTACCTATGGATAATTACCTAGAATGTAAATGGATTAAATTCTCTAATCAAAATACAGAGTGGCTAAATGAATTAAAAACAAGACCCAGCTATAAACTACCTACAAGAGACACTTCAGCTTTAAGGACACACATAGATTGAAAGAGAAGGAATGGAAAAATACATTCCACACAAATGGAAAACAAAAGAAGCCAGAAGAGACTATAAAATTAACAAGACTGAAATCATGTTAAGTATCTTTTCTGATCACAATGGTATAAAACTAGATATCAATAACAGGTGGAAAACTGGAAAATTCATAAGCATGTGGAAATAAAACAACACCCTCCTGAACAACCAAGGGTCAAAGAAGAAGAAATCATAAGGGATATTATAAAATATCCAAAATAAACAAAAATGGAAGCACAATATACCAAAACTGATAAGATATAGCAAAAGTGGTTCTAAGAGGAAAGTTTATAGAAATAAGTATTTGCCAGAAGAAAAACAAGATCTCAAAATCCCAATGTTATATCTTAAGGAACTAGAAAAAAAAAACCCAAAGTTAGTGAATAGAAGACAATTACAAAATTCAGAGCAGAAATAAATGAAATAGAGATTAGAAAAGCAATAGGAACTATCAACAGCACTAAGAGTTGGTTTTTAAAAAGATAAAATGGACAAACTTTCAGCTGCACTAAGAAAAAAAAGAAAGGACTTAAATAGAATCAGAAATGGAAAGGAGATTTTATGACTGATACCACACAAATACAAGGGATCATAAGAGACTACAATGAGCAAATTATACACCAACAAATAGGAGAACCTAGGAAAATGGATAAATTCCTAGGTACACACAACCTCCCAACACTGAATTGTAAAGAAGTAGAAAATATGAACAGACCTACAATGAGTAAGGAGATTGAATCAGGAATTTAAAATCTCCCATTAAAGAAAAGCCCACAACTATACAGCTGCACAGGTAAATTCTACCAAACATTTAATAAGGAATTAATACCAATCCTTCTCAGACTCTTCCAAAGAATTGAAGAGGAGGAAGGAACACTTCCAAACTCATTTTACCAGGCCAGCATTATCCTGATACCAAATCCAGGAAATGACACTACATGAAAAGAAAATTGATGGCCGGTATCCCTGATGAACATAGATGCAAAAATTCTCAACCAAATACTAGGAAACCAAATTCAATAGCTCAGTAAAATGATCATAAATCACGATCACTCATTCTTACTCCTGGGCTGTAAGAATGGTTCAAATCACACAAATCAATATAAGTGACAGAAAGTGAAGGGGAAAAATTATATTACCATCTCAATAGATGCAGAAAAGGCATTTCCAGAATTTAACATCCTTTCATGATAAAAACTCTCAGCAAATTATGTATAGAAGGACAGTACCTCAATATAATGAAGACCATGTGTGACAAAGACCACAACTCACATCATATAATAGGACTCCCAAAAATTCATGGAATAATAGTATTAAAAGATAAAAATAAAAAATATAAACTTTATTTCTCAACATAAGATCCGTCAAGTTCAAGATACTTCTGTAAGCAGTGATACCAGCCATTTAGTCTATCCCTAAAGAACTGAAGTTCCTGGGATTTTAACTATGTCAGTGTAGCTTTTCTTACATTATTAACTGAAGAAAAAATGAGTGCCCTTTAAAGATTTTTTAAGATTAGGAAAGAGAAATAGTCAGAAGGAGCCAAATCAAGACCGTAAGTTGGATGCCTAATGATTTCCCATCAAAACTCTTACAAAATTACCCCTGTTTGATGAGAGAAATGAGCAGGAGCATTGTGGTGGTGAAGGACTCTGGTGAAATTTTCCCAGGTGTTTTTCTGTTAAGGCTTTGACTGCCTTTCTCCAAACACTCTCATGATAAGAAGATGTTATTGTTCTTTGGTCCTCCAGAAAGTCAACAAGCAAAATGCCTTGAGCATCCCCAAGAATGTTGCCAGGACCTTTGCTCCTGACCAGTCCACTTTTGTTTTGACTCTCCCACTTCCACCTCTTCACAGCCATAGCTGTGATTATTCTTTGTCTTCAGGATCACACTGGTAAAGCCAAAGAAATGCTTCAGGATCTTGATCCCACTTGTTTCAAATTTTCATTGAAAACTCTGGTCTTGTCTGCAGCTGATGTGGGCAAAACAGTTTTAGCACCTATTGAGTGATAACTTTGCTGAACTTTAACTTTTTAGTCGAATTGTGCAAGCTGAGCCAATTGAGATGTCTGTGGTGTTGGCTGTCCTTTCTGCTGTTAACCATCAGTCCTCTTCAATTACGTCGTGAATAAGATTAATTCTTTCCTCTCAAATTAATGTGGATGGTCTTCTGTGGGCTTCATCTTCAACATTATTTGTGCCTTCTTAAAACGAATTATCCCTTTGTAAACTACCAACTTTGGGGGGCATTGTCCCCATAAACTTTTCATAAAGCATCAACAATTTCACCACTCTCCTACTCAAGCTTCACCATACATAAATTTTTTTATTTCCTTCATTGCTTGTGAGGTGTACAGTTTGTTATTTCGATACTTGCATATATTGTATAATGATCTAATCAGAACAGTTAGCGTATCTATCATCTCAATGTCATTTCTTTGTAGTTACAACTTTCAAGATCCTTTTTCCTGGCTATCTTGAAATATACAATACAATGTTATTAGCTATCATCACCCTACAGCACCAGAACTCATCCTTCCTATCTCACTGTAACTTTGTACCAGTCTACCAACCTTTCCTTGGACCCCACCCCTTTCCCTTCCTCTGATAAACACTATTCTATTCTCTCTCTTTTTTCCTCTCCCTTTTCAATTATTTTTCTTAACTGACCCATGATAATTGTGCGTATTTATGGAAAACAATATGATATTTGGGTACATTCATACTGTGTGCAGTGATCGTACAGGGTACTTAGAATACCCATCACCTCAAGTATTTGTCACTTCTTTGTGTTAAGAACATTCGGCATCATCTCGACTAGCTATCCAAAGATACACAGTACTTTGTTGTTAACTGAAGTCTCCCTTTATTACTATAGAACACTAGACCCCATTATTCCCATCTCTCTACTATTTTGCAGCCACTGACCATTCTCTTGCCATCCCTCCTCCCGCTTCCCCACACTGGTATCCAGTAAACACTATTCTACTCTCTACTTCTATGAGATCAACTTTTTAGCTTCCACATATGAGTGAGAACATGTATTTCTCTCACTGTGCCTGGCTTATTTCACTTAACATAATTTTCTCCAAGCTCATCCGTGTTGCTGCAAATGGCAGAATTTTGTTCTTTTTTATGGCTGAGTAGTATTCCATTGTGTATATATACCACGTTTTCTTTATCCAATCATCTGCTAAAGGACATTTAGGTTTGGCTTCAATTCTTGGTTAGTGAATAGAGCCACGATAAACACGGGAGTGCAGGTATCCTTTCAACTTGTTGATTTCCATTCCTTTGGGTACATATCCAGTAGTGGGATTGCTGGATCATACGGTAGTTCTATCTGTAGTTGTTTCAGAAATCTCCATACTGTTTTCAATAATGACTGTACTAATTTACATTCCCACCAACAATTTATAAGAGTTCCCCTTTCTCCACATCCTTGCCAGCATTTTTTATTTTCTGTCTTTTTGATAACAGGCATTCTAATTGGGGTCAGATGATATCTCAATGTGGTTTTGATTTGCATTTCTCTGATGATTAGTGATGCTAAGGGAACATTTTCTCCCATTCTGCAGGTTTTCTTTTCACTCTGCTGATTGTGTCCTTTGCTGTACAGAAGCTTTTTAGTTTTATAAAATCTCATTTGTTAACATTTGCTTTTGTTCCATGATTTTGAAGTATCATTCATATTCATAAAATCTTTGCCCAGACCTATATCCTCAAGTATTTCCCCTATGTTTTCTTCTAGAAGTTTTATAGTTTCAGGTTTTACATTTAAGTCTTTAATCCATTTTTAGTTGATTTTGGTATATGGTGAGAGATAGGTGTCTAGTTTCATTCTTCTGAGTATGAATCTCCAATTTTCCCAGCACCATGTATTAAAGAGACTATCCTTTCTCCAACGTATGTTCTTGAGTCCTTTGTCAAAAGTCAGTTGGCTGTAGGTACATGGATTTATTTCTGGGTTCCCTATTCTGTTCCATTGGTCTATGTGTCTGTTTTTGTGCCAGTGCCATGCTATTTTGATTACTATGAGCTTCACCATAAATTTGATGCTTGTCTTTACTTCAATTTTAGAAGAATTCATGTTGCTCTGATAGGGGCTTTTTTCAAACTGACATTTTATTCTTCTTAGTGCTTCAAACTAGATCTTGTTCATACATGTTATAACAAGTTAGCACAAGTTTATTTTGGAGCAAAAAAATTTGAAATCCATGCATTATTTTTTTCACAATATGCATTTTCCATGAACTTTTTGGAGACCTCTTATATTCAATGGTGAAAAACTGAAAGATTTTCCTTTATGATCAGGAACAAGACAAGGATGCCCACTCTTACCACTTCTATTCAACATAGTACTGGTAGCCCTGGCCAGAACACTAAGGCAAGAGAAAGAAATGCGAAGTGCTATCTCAGTCTAATGTGTCCCCCAGAGGTTCATGCATTGGAAAGTTAATCTCCATTGTAAGAATGATAAGAGGGTGGTAAATCCAATTATGGTATTTTAGAGGTGGATCTTTTGAAAAATGATTAGATTGTAAGGATTGCACACTTACAATGGATTAATCCATTGATGGTTTAATGTGTCGTCATGGGCATGATTATGATGGCTTTATAAGGAGAGTGAGCAAAAAGGTTAGCTCTCTCTTGCTGAGGTCATTCTCCATGTGACACCCTGCATTGCCATGGAGAGTCAGCACCCCCAAGAAGGCCCCCATCAGATGTGTTCCCTGGACTTTGGACTTCCCAACCTCCAGAACTGTAAGAAATAAACTTCACTTCTTTATAAATTACCCAGTTTCAGGTATTCTGTTATAGAAAACAGAAACAGACTAATACACAGGCATCCAAATCAGAAAGAAAGAATTAAAATTGTCTGTTTGCTGATGATATAATAGTATATAGAAATCCCCAAAGACCCATCAGAAAACTGTTAGAACTAATAAATTCATTCAGTAAAATTGCAGGATACAAAATCAACATACAAAATTTAGTAGCATTTCTATACACTAACAACAAGCTATCCAAAAAATAAATCCAGAAAATCTCATTTACAATAGCTACAAAAAAATTAAATACTTGTGAGTAAATTTAACCAAGGAAGTCAAAGATTTGTTCACTGAAAATAAGAAAACATTGATGAGAGATGCATATCTAGTTTCATTCTTCTGCATATGGATATCCAGTTTTCCCAGCACCACTTGTTGAAGGGGCAGTCTTTTCCCCAATAAAGATTTTTGTTGCCTTTGTCCAACATCAGATGTCTATAAGCCTGAGGGGTGATTTCTGGGTTCTCAATTCTACTCCACTGGTCTGAATGTCTATTTTTATACCAGTACTATGCTTTTTGGGTTACAATAGCTTTGTAATATAATTTGAAGTCAGGTAGTGTTATGCCTCCAGCTTTATTTATTTAGTTTTTTTCACTCCATATTTCTTTGGCTATTTGGGGTCTTTTGTTTTTCCATATGAAAGGTAAGATTATTTTTTCCATTTCTGGGAAGAATATCATTAGTATTTTGATGGGGATTGCTTTGAATCTGTAAATCACTTTGGGCAGTATAAACATTTTTACAATGTTAATTCTTCCAATCCAAGAGCATGGAATATCTTTCTACCTTTTTGTGTCTTCTTTAATTTCTTTCAGAAGTGGTTTGTAGTTCTCATTGTAGAGGATGAAAAAAATTGAAGAAAATACAAATATATGGAAATATATTCCATGTTAATGGATTGAAAGAATTATCATTGTTAAATTGTCCATGCTACCCAAAGTGATCTAAAGATTCAACACAATCTCTATCAAAATTTCAATGGTATTTTTCACCAAAACAGAATAAAAGTCCTGAAATTCATATAGAACCAAAAAAGACCTCTAATAGCCAAAACAAGCTTGAACAAGAACAACAAAGCTGGAGGCATCACACTACATGACTTCAAAATATACCACAAAGATATAGTAATCAAAACAGAACAATACTGGCCTAAAATCAGACATACAGACCAATGGAACAAAATATAAAAGCAAGAAATAAACTCACACAGATATGATTAACTAATGTTCAACAAAGATGCCAAGAATACACAATAGAAAAAGGATAGTATCTTCCATAAATGGTACTGGGAAAACTGGATATTCATATGCAAAAAAAAAAAAAAATGAAATTGGCCATTATCATACATCATACACAAAAATCAACTCAACATTGATTAAAGACTTAAATATAAGACTTGAAAACATAAAATTCCTGTAAGAAAACAGGGGAAAACCTCCATGACATTGGTCTTGGCAATGATTTTTTGTATCTGACACCATAAGCACAGCAATAAAAGCAAAAATAAATAAGTGGGATGTTATCAAACAAAAACCTTCTCCATAGCAAAGAAAACAATCAACAAAGTGAAATGCCAGCTCATGGAATGGGAGAAAGTATCTGCAAACCATATATTCAATAAGGAGTTAATATCCTAACTGTACAAGGATCTTATAAACTCAATAGCAAGAAAACAAATTACCTGATTAAAAAATGGGCAAAGCACCCAAATAGACATTTTTCCAAAGAAGACATACAAATGGCCAATTAGTATATGAAAAGGTGTTCAACATCACTAATCATCAGAGAAATGCAAATCTAAACCACAATAAGATATCACTTCACACCAATTAGGATGTATAAAAAAGTAAGAGATAACAAGTTGTATTCGCCTGTTTCCACTGATTATAATAGAAATAATTAAAACTGGGTAATTTTCAGAGAAACAATATTTATTGCTTACAGTTTCAGAGGCTGGGAAGTCTAATGTCTAGGGAACACGTGTGGTGAGGGCCTTGTTCTTGGTGGTAGCACTACAGTAACAGGGTATCACATGGTGAACGGCTTGAGCAAGAGAGAGAGACACTAACCTCCTCACTTGCTCTCCTTTTAAAGTCATCAGAACCACACCCATTACCACCTGTTAAACCATCAACTTATTACTCAGTGAAAGGATCAACCCATTCACTAGGGCACAGTCCTCACAATCTAATCACCATCCAAAGGCCCCACCTTTCAATCGCCATAACTGGATTTTCCACCCTCAACACTGTCACAGTGGGGATTAGGTTATAATGAGCTTTGGAGGGACAAACATATCCAAACTATATCACAAGCATTGGTGAGGATGTAGAGAAAGGGAACCCTTGTACACTGTTGTTAGGAATGTAAATTGGTACAGCCATTATGGAAAACAGTATGATGGTTTCTCCAAAAAATTAAAAATAGAACTACCATATGATTCAGCAATGCCACTTTTGGGTATACAGTTAAAAGAAATAAAATCATTATCTCAAAGAGATATTTGCATTCCTATGTTCACTGCAACATTATCCACAATAGCCAAGATATGGGAACAACCTAAGTGTCCATCAATAGATGACTAAACCTAAGTGTCCATTGGTAGATGGATAAAGAAAATTGGTGTTTTTACATACAGTGGAATATTATTCAGCCTTAAGAAAAGAAGGAAATCCTACCATTTGTGACAACTTGAACGAACCTGGAAGACCTTATACTAAGTGAAAGACAAATACTGCATGATTTCACATATGAGTACGTGTAGAACCTAAAAGAGTTGAACTCAAGAGAAACAGAGAGTAGAAGCGTGATTACCAGAGGATGCAGTGTGGCAGAAAGGAGCAGATGTTGGTCAAAGGGTACAAACTTGCAGTTATAAAATGAATAAGTTCTGCAGACCCCATGTACAGCACAGTGACTATAGTTAATAATATGTATTGTATACTTAAAATTTGCTAAGAGGGTACACCTTAAGTATTCTCATCCCAAAAAGAAAAATAAAAGTGATAGATATGTTAATTAGCGTGATTGTGGCAATCATTTCACGATGTATACATATATCAGAACATCACACTGTATACCTTGAATATATATAATTTTTATATCAATTATACATCAATCAAGCTGAAAAAAAGAAAAAATAATCTGACTACTCAAGAGAAATTCACCATCCCAGATCTCACAAATACTAACCACTCAATGTGCCTTTCTTAAAATAAATGTTAAGAAAGCAATGAATAAATCCCTGGAAATTCATCACATTAGGGTATGACCTGTGCAATAAAATTCCAAGAGCACAAAGAAATGCTGCTATTGTTTACTGCTGTCATTTACATTTCCTGTTTTGTGGTTAGCAAACCTCCTCAGTAACAGTGCAAGAAGCTACCTCAATGTAAAGAATTTAAAGGTACACAGATAAGCAAAATGAAACTATGCACAATAGGAAAGGAAGAGAAGTAACATGTACTCAACACCTATTGTATGCTAGTCACTCTGGTGGGCACTCTTTGTTTTATTTTTTAATGTCTATGTACAACCCTGTCAAAGGTGAACCACCAAAAATCCCCCCTTGCCTGTCCAAGGCCTCCACTAGCCTACAGGTTGCTTTGGTGTACATTATGGAAAGTTGCTCCTTCCTCCAGATGGATGCAGCCCCAAACCAGGGACTTAACTTTTCTTTGTTTTGTTTGTGTTTTCAGAGGGATCCCAAAGAGATTACAGTAAGTATTCTCTCATTTCTCAACAAAAACTTGTTTCCCAGTAGTAACATTTCCCTAGATTGTAAATGCTTTAGAGAAAAGAGAAATCCTATCAGTTCATGTGAATACTGAGCAATAGATAAAGTCTCCTAGTACTGGTTTAGAATGACCTGTCAGTAACAAGCAAGTTTCCAAATTGACTAGAAGGAAAGAAAAAAAAAGAGAGGAAATGATGAGTGAGAGAAAAGAGAAGTGATAAAGATAAAGAGACGGGAGAGAAGGAAAGAGGGAAAGAAGGGAGGGAGGAATGAGGACAAAGAAAATGCAAGGCACAAAGTTTTATAGGAATAGCATCGGTCTACTAAAAATTAATCCCTTTTTAGAGATTGAAAGGATAAGAGATAGCTGGTGGGGGTGGCCTCCAGTACCCATGACCAGGTCAGTAATGTCTCTCTGGGCCTTAGAAGAGGTGACAATGACTGAGGCTGATATGCAAAGGTTAGGGATCCAAATTCTGATGATTCACCTCCTGTTTTTCTGTGTGTGTGTTTTAGCGTCATCAGCCAACTCCCTAGGTAAGGCCTTTGTGGCTTTCTTTCAATTTTACTGTCATCTGGTTTGCAAGCCCTGTTGTTTCTGTATTTGTTCTTTTTTTCTTTTAAAGAAGTTTTAAAAATAAAGTACAAAAATAATTAACATTTGTATATCCACATCCTAGATGTGACAACTGATATTTTGTCACATTTCTCAAATTACAGATAATGTTGAAATTCCTTTTGTCCCCATCCCTAGACCAATTCCACTCCCCTTTTCCCAAAGACTTACAAATGTATTATAAATCTTATAAGTGTATTTTCATATATCCATATAATCTTTACCTATCACTGAACAAAATATAGTATTGCTTTTTATGTTATTTTTAAAATTTTACTAAAATGGCATAATTCTGAAAGTATCATTACAACTTGCATTTTGCCTCCAAACCATGATATTGAAATATATAGAAATCCAGGTTATGCACTTTAATTGTTCAATAATATTCCAATTTATGAATATACAATATTTTTTCTATTATTTCCCCTACTGATGCATTCTCAATGTTTGTAATTTCTGTTATCACAAATAATGCTGCAAAGATTATCCTGAAGTAGATGGAAAACCATTTATCCAGGGTACATATCCTGAAGTGGAATTAATGAATCATATTGCATATAAATATTTATGTAATTTGTGTATATTTTTTATTTTACTAATTATTCAGTCGAGATCCATAGTAGTTACATAGAAGGCACACTAAAATACATAAAAGTTCCCTATTTCCCTGCATTAATAACAACCCAGATTTTGTCATACTTTCATATTATTGCCACTTGGATAAGTGTAAGATTTTTTTAACTTGCATTTCCCTGCTCATTCCTGAAATTGATTATCTTCTCATGGGTTTAGTCACTAGTTCACCTTATATGAATTGTTTGTTCATTTGCTTTACTCATTTATCGATCAGGTTATTGATCTTTAGGAATTCTTTATTGTTATGAAAGCTCAACTTTTTGATTTTGGTTTTTTTTTTTTTTTCTGAGTGACATTGTCCTTCTTTTATACTTTATTTTCCATTGAATGTTAGGAAGTCT
>NW_007733656.1:22525-54451 GCF_000696425.1 Galeopterus variegatus | reverse complement strand
CTTGGATGTAATTTTGTGTTAAAAATTTGCAAATATCTCCTCTAATTATGTCACTTAGTTTGAAATGTTTATGGTGTCTCGACTTTTAGAAGGTCCCCACACACGCTCTCCCGCCCCATATACAATCTATCGTAATAAAACTTTTCAATCTTTTGTTTTCTTTCAGAGTGTGTGCTTTTTGGGGCCATAATATCCCAAAGATATTATGTCATACTTTCTCTTAATAGTTATAAAGTTTGTCTGTCAACATATATGGCTTTAATCCAAATGTGTTTTGTTTGTTTGTTTGTTTTTTGTTTGGGGGGAGATTATTTTGGAAATAATATAGGTGGGAGCTAATTGTCTTCCTGTCTGGAAAGCCAGTTCCAACTGGATTTATTGACTGATGCATACTTTCCCCACTGATTTGTAATGCCACCTTCATCTTATATGTTTGGTTTTTCCATGGATTTTCTTTTCTGTTTCAGTGACCTTTTGTCTTTTATTGAACCAGTACTACATTGCTTTCATTACTAAAGCATTATGATAACATCATAAGGAATGGCACGTTATCTCTGTTCTTTTTCAGAAATGCTTTGCCTATTTTTGGACCTTATGCTTACACAGAATTTTAAAATTAATTTCTCAAAATCCATGAGCCATATTAGGATTTCATTGGAACTGCATTGAGTCTGTAGACTAATTAACAAAATTAATTCTTCCCATCCATTAATACAGTAATCTGTCTATTATTCACATTTTCCTATATATCCTTAATTAATGTAATATAATTGTCTCCAGAAAGGTCTTGCATATCTTGTTAGGTGAATTCCTATGCACATACATGTTTTTTGTTTCTGTCATGAATGATATCTTTTTTACTGTATTTTACTAATAATTATTGCTAGTATATAAGTTATATGTTGTATTTCTGAAAGTAGATTTTGCACCTAGCCACCTTGCTGTGCTCTTAGAGTTCTAATATTTTTTAGATTCTCTTGAATTTGTATGTAGAAAATCATATCATCTGCAAAAACTGACAGTTTTGAGCCTCTTTTTCCAATTCTTAAAAACTTCTCTATTATTCTTATTCTTATTGTTCTGCCCAAAATATCCAGCACAATGTTAATTTCAGCAATAATCACAGGCATCCTTCTTGATGTCTGACTTTAATAGGAATCACTCTGGCTTCACCATTAAGTGGGCTGCTTGTTTTTGGCAGCTCTTTTTTTATTGGGTTGAAGAAATTCCTATTCCTGGTTTGCTAACAAAAGTCTTATCAAAAATGAGTATTGAATAAATTTTAATTAATTACTTTTATGTGTTCATTGGTATAAAATTATTTTAAAATTAGTTACTCTGTATATATTCTATTTTTAGTATATCACTGGCTTGTGCCTTTTCTTCTCTCCTTAATCATTCATGTCAAGATAGTTATTGTTTATTAATCTATTAAAAATCAGTTTAGGTTTTGCTAAACACCTACTGGTTCTTTATTTCCTACTTCATTAGTTTCTCCTTTTATCATTAATATTTCTCTTTACTTTGGCTTTATTTTTGTTCTTTTTTCTAGCTTGCTATATAAAACATTAAATAATTTTCAGACTTTATTTACTAATATAAGTATTTAAGTAATTTCTTAATGCTGCTGAAACTTCATCCCATGAAGTTTTTATATAGTTTTTCTTGGCCTTCAATTTAAATATTTCACATTTCCATTGTGAGTTGAACAAATAAATTATACAAAAGTTTGTTTCAGTTTAATATGTTTTATCTTGGCTCTGTTTACTGTTTATTTCAAATTTTGTTGCATTATTATACAAAAGTGTAATTCATGTGATATGGATGCTTTTAAATGCATTGAGACTTTTGAGGCCTAGTAAGTAAAATTGAAAAGACATTTTTTATTATTTGAGTTCAGAATTTTAGCCACATATATACATATCAGTCCCGCTTGTTAACCATTGTCACCCAAATATTCTCTATTTTTTATTAATTCTGTTCCATGGTATTTTAGTTTCAGAAAGAAATGTTTAAATATCCAATTATAATTTTCTCCTTTTGATGTCATTTTTCTTTCTAATACTGCCTATTTTTTTCTTTGCATATTTTGTTTGTTGTTAGATGTAAGTTCAAAGTTATTCTATCTTCTTTTTTAAATTTTGCTTTATATAATGATACAATGTCCATCCATATCCTTATGACTATTTTTTTTTCCCCCACTTATGTTCTACACTAATATTAACATTGTTCCAACACCTTTGTTTTAGTTGCTATTTGCCTATTATATATATTTTCCATCCTTTCATTTTGAATCTTAAGAGTTTGTTTTTGTCTTAGGTGTGTCTTTTTTAAATTGCTTGACTTTGTTCTTATTGGTAACACAGAATTTTCTGTGTCAATAAATTTAGTTCATTTTACATCTACTGTAAATTGCTGATATATGAGATTCTGCCAATTTATATTGTGTTTTCTATTTACAATACTATGTTTTGTTCATTTTTTTAATCTTTCGTACCTTCTGCTGGATTATTGAAATTCCTTGTTCCTTTTGTTTTGATTTACCATTTTACTATATTTTATTTTATTCATCTTTACATATGTAACATTCATACTGTTTAATTTTTCTAAAATAAACTAAAGATAATTAGTATCTTCTGCCAAGACTAGATAATAACCTTTATTTGACCATTTTCCCCCAAACTATTCTTTCCATATCCTCCATGTTGTTTTATGCTATTGTTTTTAAAAGTAAAATAATTATTGGCTTTTTACAGTTAGTAATTAGACTTACAAAGATGTTTCAGCATTGATTCTGCTTATTATTGTTTGCTACACCCTGGGACTTTCCTCTTTTATTTCTCGCCCAAATACAATCCTTTAGTGGTTCTTGAAGACCTATATGTGTGTAAAAACTTTTCTAGGCCTTTGTATGGCTGAAAATAGCCTTTCTTCATCCTTGGCCTTAAAAGAAAGTTTAGCTCAATTGACAATTATTTTCCCTCAGCACTTTGAAGATTCATTCTATTTTCTTCTGCATTTATTATCATTGATAAGAATCTGCTCCTAGTTTGATGGTTGTTCCTAAGTAAACATACTTTTAAGATTTTCTCTTTATCCTTATATTCTGCATTTTAATTATGACATATCTGAGTATGAGATTAACTTCATTTATCCTGCTCAGGATTCAAGATTTTCCACTCTGTGGACTCATATCTTTCTTTAACTATAGAAAATTCTTAACTTTAATTGCCATGAATATTGTCCATATTTATATCTATATTATATCTATCCAACAAATTGTATTCTCTCCTAAAATTACTATCTATGTGAATAAATGTATGTAAACATTCTACTTCCATCTTTCAGGTTGTGTAACTTCTCTTTTATATTTCTCATCTGCATTAATTCACTTAATCCCAGATCTTGTAATAGATAAATCTTAAAATCTCAGTGGTTTCACATAGTATAATTTTCTTACTCATGAGAAGTCCAAAACAGAAATGCCTGACTGGTGGCTAGCCTTTCTTTCTCTAAGCAATGTTTTAGGCTCTCAAATTCACTCTATCTTCTGTGTCCACCATCTTCAACCAATGGCTTCTGAGTTCATCACGCTTGCCTGCCGTAAGTGAGCAGAGAGGAAAATGTTTGGAAATCATGAGTGGTAAGCTTTATGGAGAAGCCTAGATGCTGTCTTACATGTCACTTCCAACAATATTAGATTGGCTAGAACTCAATCATATGGCCACACCTAACTGTAAGGAAATCTTGGGGAAATAATCTAACCATGTTATATTAGTTTTCTATAGCTGCTGTAACAAATTATCACAAATTTAATGACTTAAAACAACACAAATTTATTATCTTACAGTTCCATGGGTTAGAAATCTGCCACATATGTCTCACTAGGCAAAAATCGGGGTGTCATCAGGACTACATTCATTCTGGAGGTCCTAGGAGGAAATCCATTTCCTTGCTTTTTCAGCTTCTAGAAGCTGCTTACATTCCTTGGCTCATGGCCCCCTTCCTCCATCTTCAAAGTTAACAAAAGTAAAGCAAGCCCTCAAATCATTCTAGCCTTCTTACATTGTCACATCTTCCTCTGACTCTTTTATACTTCCCTCCTCCTTTTGAGGACCCTTGTGATTACCTTGGGCCTACCCAGATAATCCAAGATAATCACCCTTTCTTGAGGTCAGCTAATTAGCAACCTTAATTCCATCCTCAACCTTAATTCCCTTTTGCCATGTAACCTACCATAGTCACAGGTTCCACAGATGAGGACATGGAAATCTCCAAGAGGGCCATTAATCTGCCTACCAAACACATGGCTAAGAGACAAAGGAAATCAGTTTGGTGAACGGCAAGACTGTCTCTGTCATATCATCTCCTTATTTCTCTATGCTGAGTTCTGAATGATTTCTCTCAGATTTATTTAGCAATTCACTAATTATTTCTTCAGGTGAATCTATTCTCTTTCTTTATCCACCTAATGATTTTTGTAATTAAACGACTATATTTTCCACATCTGCAATTTTTATTTGAGTCTTTATCAAATGTACCTGGTTCTGATTCCTAAGTTATTCTTGATTTATAAATTCTATTTCTTCCTTTGAATCTTTGAATACATGAAACACACTTGTTCAAAAATTCCTTTTGAATTGTTCTTGTGTGTTTTTTCCCATTTGCTGTGGTTATCTCTCATGGCAGTAGGTTTCCTCAGATGCTTTTTAACTTAAGTCTCTGAGCTCACTGGTTATCATTTGTTTGAGTTCATCATAAATGCTATGTTGGATAATAATTCTATTACTCCATAGATTTCATAGATCAGTTTTTAAAATAGTTTCTGCACTCATAGTTTCTTCCCTACATAAAGTGTTCAAATGTGGTCTCTGTACTTGAATCAAGTCTTCGTTGAAGATTCTATCATTACTAGAGACTCAATTTCCAACAATGGCCTGGTGCAAATGGGTTCCTTCCTGGCATACCTTGGTTAACAGATAGGGATAAATGGTGCCCCTTTCACAGATAGTGCTTTAGTGAGCCAGATTTATACAGTAAAGACTAGTCCCAGGTCTTCACAATGCATGAAATGTGTGACCTTGACTTCTGCTGCTATCAGGTGTTAAAAACCCAGCCCCCCAATAAGACACTCACATGTTGGTGCAACTTCTCATTCACTATCAAGATTATGGGGTCCCTCTTGATATATTGTTCTTGGAGATTTCTCTTTCCAATTTTCAAGCCCAGCTCTACATTTTAAAACTTTTAAAACTATTGCATCCAACTTTTCCAAGTGATTAGAGGAGAGGGTAAAATATTCATCTTGACAGCAACCCACTTTTCCCTGCATTGACTCTTTATCTTCTAGTACTCAGAACATCATGGTTCTGCTCTCTTGCTATTCAGTATCCCCATATGACACAAGTGATTTTTGGAAAGTGGAAACCCCCTGTTGAAACAGTTATATAGTAATAGTCTGGTATAACAAAAGATCTCTCAAACAAAGGGAAAAACAGAAAAAAACAAAGAGAGAAAAGGAGGAGCAAGAGAGGCAAAGAAGGAGAAAATAAAAGCAGTAGAATTAGCAATGGAAGAAGACATAGAGACAGAAAATTTCGATGGACTGAGAAACTAGCAATTTCCCAAAATATTTTTATTCTCTTTCTCAAAGAAATTAAAAGACAGGTTGCATATATCTTGCAGTCCTATTCTACCCACAAGAGTATTACTTAGAAAATATACAAAAATCTGAAGTTTATACTCAAAAAGCAATCCATAAGTGGAAATCCAGCTGCTCACCATGTTACATTGCAACTGATAATAGGAACTGGATGTGACTCATTTCTGCCCTCTTTCCCACAATATTTTTGCAATACAGTGTCTATGTAACCTAAGTTCTCCCTAGGACATGCAGAACTCATTCTTGTTTCAATTTCTTTTCTTTTAGCACTGTCTCAATCAAGTATTGGTAAGTTCCTTCACTTTTCTATAATTCTGCTGACATTTAGCCCCATTTAATCAAGAGAGCACTTTATCAAACTTCCCAGCTTCTTCCATNTGGCTCTGTTTACTGTTTATTTCAAATTTTGTTGCATTATTATACAAAAGTGTAATTCATGCGATATGGATGCTTTTAAATGCATTGAGACTTTTGAGGCCTAGTAAGCAAACTTGAAAAGACATTTTTTATTATTTGAGTTCAGAATTTTAGCCATATATATACATATCAGTCCTGCTTGTTAACCATTATCAAATATTCTCTATTTTTTATTAATTCTGTTTCATGATATGTTAGTTTCAGAAAGAAATGTTTAAATATCCAATTATAATTGTCTCCTTTTGATGTCATTTTTCTTTCTAATACTGCCCATTTTTTCTTTGCATATTTTGTTTGTTGTTAGATGTATGTAAGTTCAAAGTTATTCTATCTTCTTTTTTAAATTTTGCTTTATATAATGATACAATGTCCATCCGTATCCTTATGACTATTTTTTTTTTTTTTTGGCTTACGTTCTACACTAATATTAACATTGTTCCAACACCTTTGTTTTAGTTGCTATTTGCCTATTATATATATTTTCCATCCTTTCATTTTGAATCTTAAGAGTTTGACTTTGTTCTTATTGGCAACACAGAATTTTTTGTGTCAATAAATTTAGTTCATTTTACATCTATTGTAAATTGCTGATATATGAGATTCTGCCAATTTATATTGTGTTTTCTATTTACAATACTATGTTTTGTTCACTTTTTTAATCTTTCGTAACTTCTGCTGGATTATTGAATTTCCTTGTTCCTTTTGTTTTGATTTACCATTTTAGTATATTTTATTTTATTCATCTTTACATATGTAACATTCATACTGTTTAATTTTTCTAAAATAAACTAAAGATAATTAGTATCTTCTGCCAAGACTAGATAATAACCTTTATTTGACCATTTTTCCCCAAACTATTCTTTCCATATCCTCCATGTTGTTTTATGCTATTGTTTTTAAAAGTAAAATAATTATTGGCTTTTTACAGCTAGTAATTAGACTTACAAAGATGTTTCAGCATTGATTCTGCTTATTATTGTTTGCTACACCCTGGGACTTTCCTCTTTTATTTCTCACCCAAATACAATCCTTTAGTGGTTCTTGAAGACCTAAATGTGTGTAAAAACTTTTCTAGGGGCCGGCCCGGTGGCGCAATGGAGAGTGCACTGCTTGGGAGCGCAGCGGCGCTCCCGTGGAGGGTTCGGATCCCATGTGGAGACCAGTTCCCGCTCACTGGCTGAGTGTGGTGCGGGCGCGACACCGAGGGTTGCGATCCCGTTGCCAGTCCCCGGTATGGGCACGACACTGAGGGTTGCGATCCCATTACCGGTCAGTAAAAAAGAGACAAAAATGAAAAAAAAAAAAAAACTTTTCTAGGCCTTTGTATGGCTGAAAATAGCCTTTCTTCATCCTTGGCCTTAAAAGAAAGTTTAGCTGAATTGACAATTATTTTCCCTCAGCACTTTGAAGATTCATTCTATTTTCTTCTGCATTTATTATCATTGATAAGAATCTGCTACTAGTTTGATAGTTGTTCCTAAGTAAACATACTTTTAAGGTTTTCTCTTTATCCTTATATTCTGCATTTTAATTATATCTGAGTGTGAGATTAACTTCATTTATCCTGCTCAGGATTCAAGATTTTCCACTCTGTGGACTCATATCTTTCTTTAACTATAGAAAATTCTTAACCTTAATTGCTATAAATATTGCCCATATTTATGTCTATATTATATCTATCCAACAAATTGTATTCTCTCCTTCTAAAATTACTATCTATGTGAATAAATGTATGTAAACATTCTACTTCCGTCTTTCAGGTTGTGTAACTTCTCTTTTATATTTCTCATCTGCATTAATTAAGTTAATCCCAGATCTTGTAATAGATAAATCTTAAAATCTCAGTGGTTTCACATAGTATAATTTTCTTACTCATGAGAAGTCCAAAACAGAAATGCCTGACTGGTGGCTAGCCTTTCTTTCTCTAAGCAATGTTTTAGGCTCTCAAATTCACTCTATCTACTGGGTCCATCTTCAAACAATGGCTTCTGATTTCATCATGCTTGCCTGCCGTAAGTGAGCAGAGAGGAAAATGTTTGGAAATCATGAGTGGTAAGCTTTATGGAGAAGCCTAGATGCTGTCTTACATATCACTTCCAACAATATTAGATTGGCTAGAACTCAATCATATGGCCACACCTAACTGTAAGGAAATCTTGGGGAAATAATCTAACCATATTATATTAGTTTTCTATAGCTGCTGTACCAAATTATCACAAATTTAATGACTTAAAACAACACAAATTTATTATCTAACAGTTCCATGGGTTAGAAATCTGCCACATATGTCTCACTAGGCAAAAATCAGGCTGTCATCAGGACTTCATTCATTCTGGAGGTCCTAGGAGGAAATCCATTTCCTTGCTTTTTCAGCTTCTAAAAGCTGCTTATATTCCTTGGCTCATGGCCCCCTTCCTCCATCTTCAAAGTTAACAAAAGTAAAGCAAGCCCTCAAATCATTCTAGCCTTCTTACATTGTCACATCTTCCTCTGACTCTTTTATACTTCCCTCCTCCTTTTGAGGACCCTTGTGATTGCCTTGGGCCTACCCAGATAATCCAAGATAATCACCCTTTCTTGAGGTCAGCTAATTAGCGACCTTAATTCCATCCTCAACCTTAATTCCCTTTTGCCATGTAACCTAACATATTCACAGGTTCCACAGATGAGGACATGGAAATCTCCAAGAGGGCCATTAATCTGCCTACCAAACACATGGCTAAGAGACAAAGGAAATCAGTTTGGTGAATGGCAAGACTGTCTCTGTCATATCATCTCCTTATTTCTCTATGCTGAGTTCTGAATGATTTCTCTCAGATTTATTTAGCAATTCACTAATTATTTCTTCAGGTGAATCTATTCTCTTTCTTTATCCACCTAATGATTTTTGTAATTAAACGGCTATATTTTCCACATCTGCAATTTTTATTTGATTCTTTATCAAATGTACCTGTTTCTGATTCCTAAGTTATTCTTGATTTATAAATTCTATTTCTTCCTTTGTATCTTTGAATATACGAAACACACTTGTTCAAAAATTCCTTTTGAATTGTTCTTGTGTGTATTTTCCCATTTGCTGTGGTTATCTCTCATGGCAGTAGGTTTCCTCGGATGCTTTTTAACGTAAGTCTCTGAGCTCACTGGTTATCATTTGTTCGAGTTCATCATAAATGCTATGTTGGATAATAATTCTATTACTCCATAGATTTCATAGATCAGTTTTTAAAATAGTTTCTGCACTCATAGTTTCTTCCCTACATAAAGTGTTCAAATGTGGTCTCTGTACTTGAATCAAGTCTTCGTTGAAAACTCTATCATTACTAGAGACTCAATTTCCAACAATGGCCTGGTGCAAATGGGTTCCTTCCTGGCATACCTTGGCTAACAGATAGGGATAAATGGTGCCCCTTTCACAGATAGTGCTTTAGTGAGCCAGATTTATACCGGAAAGACTAGTCCCAGGTCTTCACAATGCATGAAATGTGTGACCTTGATTTCTGCTGCTATCAGGTGTTAAAAATCCAACCCCCCAATAAGACACTCACATGTTGGTGCAACTTCTCATTCACTATCAAGATTATGGGGTCCCTCTTGATATATTGTTCTTGGAGATTTCTCTTTCCAATTTCCAAGCCCAGCTCTACATTTTAAAACTTTTAAAACTATTGCGTCCAACTTTTCCAAGTGATTAGAGGAGAGGGTAAAATATTCATCTTGACAGCAACCCACTTTTCCCCGCATTGACTCTTTATCTTCTAGTACTCAGAACATCATGGTTCTGCTCTCTTGCTATTCAGTATCCCCATATGACACAAGTGATTTTTGGAAAGTGGAAACCCCCTGTTGAAACAGTTATATAGTAATAGTTTGGTATAACAAAAGATCTTTCAAACAAAGGGAAAAAAAGAAAAAAACAAAGAGAGAAAAGGAGGAGCAAAAGAGGCAAAGAAGGAGAAAATAAAAGCAGTAGAATTAGCAATGGAAGAAGACATAGAGACAGAAAATTTCCATGGACTGAGAAACTAGCAATTTCCCAAAATATTTTTATTCTCTTTCTCAAAGAAATTAAAAGTCAGGTTGCATATATCTTGCAGTCCTATTCTACCCACAAGAGTATTACTTAGAAAATATACAAAAGTCTGAAGTTTATACTCGAAAAGCAATCCATAAATGGAAATCCAGCTGCTCACCATGTTACATTGCAACTGATAATAGAAACTGGATGTGACTCATTTCTGCCCTCTTTCTCACAATCTTTTTGCAATACAGTGTCTATGTAACCTAACTTCTCCCTAGGACATGCAGAACTCATTCTTGTTTCAATTTCTTTTCTTTTAGCACTGTCTCAATCAAGTACTGGTAAGTTCCTTCACTTTTCTATAATTCCGCTGACATTTAGCCCCATTTAATCAAGAGAGCACTTTATCAAACTTCCCAGCTTCTTCCATTGAAGCACAGCAAAAGCTTGAGCTTCACATTTTTCTAATTTCTTTGTTACACATAACAAGACACCTCGATAATCAGTCAAAAGCATTGAAAGTAAATGAAAGTTTGTAGTGGCTGATTATAATGGCACATCAAAAAGAAAGAGACCAATTTCCAAACCTGTAGTGCTGGGAAAACAGAGTAAATAAAGAAGGAAGGGAGCAAGGAGTTTGTAAGAAAAATGAGATGAGAACGGAGATAATATAGTACGAGAAACAAATTATATTATCTGTCTCCTGAAAATTTCAAAGCTCTGTACGGCTGAGTAGAAGGGGCAGCCATCCCTGAAGGTGTCCCCAAGCCAGGCGGACAGCAATGGAAGAGCCGCCCAGTCTCCTACCTCCTTGAGCTGCAACTGGCACTCAGGGTTTGATGCCCACAGGGGTTCCTTGTTAGATACGTGCCCCCCAGCAAAGGAAGAAATGTGTAGCTTTTGAGCCAGACAACCACATAAACTTTTTTGTTTTTATTTTTAGGAGAACAAGAGGGTAAGTTCCTTTCAATTTCCAAATTTTAATTCTCTTTGGTGTGTCACAGAGCTGGAGAATGTGTTGGGGAACTAATCCTGCCGACCTCTCATTCCTCGCTTTCTCATCCTTCCCCATCGTTGAGCATTTTATCTGAAATTGATGAGAGCTTTGGAAAATGAGAAGCCTAATGATTAACAAAAGAATAGAGAAGGAATTAAAATTGTAGGGAGATAGGAAGAATAAGATCTAGTGTTCCATAGCAATATAGGGAGACCACAGTCAACAGCAAATCACTGTGTGACTTCAAGTAGCGGGTTGAGAGGATGTTGAATGTTCCCAACACAAAGAGGTGACAAATGTTTGAGGTCATGGATATGCTAAATACCCTATGATCATTGCACACTATAAATGTGCCCACATATCACATTGTACTCCATAAATATATACAATTATCATGGACCAATTAAGAAAAAATAAATTTTTTAAAAAATGGTTTTAGCTGGCAATGATGGTTTCAGCAAAACAATAATAGTTTCTTTAACTTAGAAATAGGAGAAAAGAAAAAGGGTTGTGAAGAGAGCAGAGAATGGGAGTGAGGAACAAGGGAAGGGTTTATGGAGTTCCTATTTACATGTATTACAGATGAGAAAACTGAAGTTCAAGGACATTATTTAACTTGGCCAAGGATACATAGCTAGTAAGGTTCTAAACTCTGGCCTTTTGACTCTAGTCCTGTGTTTATCCAACTATGCCCAGGAGGCCATTAAATATATTTAATCTTTCAATTCAAAGTATACTTTTGAAATAAGAGGTTTGTTTCAAGGAATTTAGGAAATTGTACATATGCTTAAAAAATTACTTCAATTTTTAAAATATAATTTGAAAATCTGAAAATGTAAATTAATATAAATCCCAAAATTATTGTGCTAGTCCAATACTGTGTCATAACCTCATCCCATGAATAAGGCTGTTTTATTATTAGAGGTACTTCAAAAAGTTCATGGAAAGATTCGTATTATCTTTCAATTCTATTTTTTGAAGTACCCTCATATGTAAGACTCTTAATGGGTGCCCTTAGAAAATTATTAAGCTCAATATTTTATTACTTTTATAATTAAAGCAGGTTTTATTTAGTTTTGCTTTATTTTCATCTAATACATTCTTAGGAAGGATAATTTACTACAGGAACAAAGCAAAATATCCTCATGTTAAAATACGCTAAATAAAAAACTCAGATCTTGAATTTCTCCTGCAAATTTTTCAGGGGACCCATTAGAGCCTCCAAAGGGGAAATGGCTCAGTGGGTTGTAACTGCCATGACTAAGACAATACAACTATTTTATAGAGAACACAGGTTCTAGTGAGATAATGCAGGAAATAAAAATGTAAATAGACAAATAAAATAATTTCAGGTCATGGTAAATTCCATGGAGAAAATAAATTAGGATAATGTGATAGAGCAAAACCTGGGAGTGGAAATGTTTGGCTAGATTGGAAGAAATGTCTCTGAGGAGATAATTGAACTGACACATGAACTGTGAAAAGGTGGCAGCCACATGAGGATCTTAGGGACAAGCACCCCAGGCAAAAAGAACCCCAAAGTTCCTGAGACGGGAAGGAGAGTGGTATATACGAGAGACTGCAAGAAGGCCAGTCGTGAACGATGGTGGAGCGGGGGAGAGGTAGGGAGAAGCCAGATCAAAAAAGCTATTTCTACTAAAATATAGATACAATTCTGAGCATCACAATAAACCACTGGAATGTTTTAATCAGGGAAGGGATATAGTCACATGCTTTAAAAAGGCAACCACTGGGCTGTGGTAACGTCAGGAAGTGGCTCTCTCACCAGAAACTCAAAGGATTTGATCCCATTATTTCTTTGAAAATCTCAAACCAGCATAGTGCCCAAGGCAGAGGAGGCTATAGTCCATTTTTCCTGCAAATATACACAGATAAGGACTGCAATTTGAAATAATGGTAGAATAATGTGCATTGAGCATTATGTTCCAGGTTCTATCCTTAGCACTTTATATCTTTATAGCAATCCTATGAAGTAGATATTATTTTAAATCCTATTTTTAAAATGAATAAACTTAAGCAGGGTAACACAGCTAGTAAGTAGAGGAACTAGGATTCAAACCCAATCATTCTGGCCGTTGATGACACACTGTACTTAATAAGACCTAATTAGGTTCCCCTTTCTAAACTGACCTCAGCGAGAATTATGTACTTTATAAACCAATTAATCTAGACTAATTGGATTTTTGTTGTTATCCCTCAGTGCCAACTCCAGGAACCATATTTAAGTTTCTTTTCTATTTCTCAATTTAGGAAAGAGGAATGAGAGTAAGTAGGTAGAAAGAAAGGAGCTCACAGGGAAACTAAGGAAAGTTTAATCAAGACTAACATCTTCCCAGTCCCCTTAAGAGTTTCATCCTTTACAAATTCTGGGAAGAAAGGGAACAGGGAATGGTGATCCCTACTCATTGCCAGTCCTACTCGTCTTCCTGAGCCTGGCCACAGCACCAAACTATATGATACCTAAACAATCCATGACAAAATCACACTGCAGCTGGCATAGAGGATTTGATGCAGGGAAAGATGAGGGCTGTTTTCTGATGCTCTCTTCAAAAGAGGATTAACTCTTGCTTATAAGCATTTGACCTCACAAATTTATAGGTGTGGCCATTTAGCACAGCTCACGAGGGAACTGAGCAAGTTCCTGTCGTTTCTCCACAATGAGCCCTTGGTGTCTTGGGACCATGTCCTCCCTGTCTGCCTCTTCCTTGGCAGTCCCTAATTCTAGAACGTCAGCTCCCCCCAGCAAAACTTATCCTAGATTCTATAAGTTCAGGCTGAAAGGCCCAAGAACACAGGACTCCAGTTTGTGAATTTAGACTCATTGAATCTTTAAAAGTTGAGCTGAAAAAAATTGTTAAAACTTGTCATTCTAGAGATTAAATACAGTCCCAAAAGATAATGAGAATTACTGAACTTCACACAGCCATTGAACAGCCAATGTAAGACAAATAAGACTAATGCCCAGACTTTCCCCACTGAATATAGTGGTGGTTCATTTTATAGTGGCTTGTATAAATACTATCATAAAAAGTTCCACAAGCCTTGCCCTAGAATTTAGATAATTTTACAAGAAAAACATTCCAGAGATAAACAAAAAAAAAAGAAAGAAAGAAAAGAAAAGAAAATGTTGGGGCAGGAAGAGGCTCAGTAGGTAGGAAAAAACTTAAATCACTTTTTAAAGGAATACTCCAGAAAGAACAGAAAGAGGAGAAAAATGTAGGGAATATGGAGAAAAGTGTGCTGAACTTAGAGTCAGGAAAATTGGAGACTAAAACTTCTTGTAATTGTTTGCACACTCAGGCACTGACCTACCCTCTCAGTTTTCTTTTCGTATAAAATTAGAACCTCTCCAACATTTCCTTCCCTTGGTCCTTGAAGCTATCACATTATGGACAGGAGACTTTCCAAACTCAAACTAAAAAGATAAAAGAAAGAGGGAAGGAGAAATGGAAAAGATAGGGGAAAGGTGGTGAGTGGAAGCAGAATACTGGAAATACAGTAAATCTGGATACTCCCCGGGACACTTTCACTCCTGGGCAGTGTCTAAGGGAAACAAGATATGGCACCACTTGCAAGTGTGGCACCTTTATGTGTCTACTGGGAAATGGAGGGTCTGATGTATCCTGAGGGAACAATTTCTGGAAAGACTCTGGGGAAAGGGGTGGATTATGTAAACCATTAGCTCTAGACAAATTTGAATGTTTTATTGTTCTTAGCTTTACTTCAAGGATCTGTGAGTATGTTTTACTTTTCATTTCAAAATCTGGTATTGTTGAGCCCGTACCTCTCCCTGTCTTATCTGTTTCCTGCTATATCAGAGTGACAGGGCTTTGAGGCTCATGATTCTCCACCATGTACTTTATCAGCCATCCGACCTGTGTCATGCCATCTGCATCACCATGTCCCTCTCTCAGACACCCCACTCGTGCCTTTACCCACATCCTCCCACCCCATCCTATCTCTTCAGCAGTCATCATCTCTCTCTTCTATATCTTTAAATTTTCTCCTTCCTTTAAATCCTTCTCCTTAAGGTATAGAATAGATTTGATTTTCTTCCATCCCAAACAGATCTTCCCTTGACTTTGTCCCTCTCTGACTCCAGCCCACCCTCAAGGGAGGAATTTATTATGCTGTTCACTCTGACTGTGCGTTTGGAAAAAAGCTACTGCTCACCTCTTACCTAAACTATGAACTTCTTCTCCATGAATTGAGAGTAGTATAATAAGACCCACTAAAAACCACTTTTAAAATAAGTTTGCTTGTTAAAGTATTTTAAATATACAGAGCACTATCGAGGTGTTAAAATTTATATAAATCTCCCAGAACTGATTTCAATTGATTATTAAAGCAAAGAACACATTTTCTACATGAAGATTGAAAGAAAAATGAGGGCAGAAAAGTGAGGAAATCAGAGATAAATCAGAAACAGATGATCCCAGTTAAACAGTTTTTTTTCCCCCTGACCTATGTGCTTGTGGTAGAATTTTCCATATTGAATATTACACTTTTGGTTGCATAATGTGGTCATATTTCCTACTAATAAAATTGTTTCTTCTTCAAAGATGGGATTAAATATATCATATTTCATGATTTTTCTCCAAAACCTATTACAACTTCCAGGTGCTTCATAACATGAACAAGTTTATTTATTTTTTATGTATTTATTTTTTAACTGGTAAGGGGATCACAACCCTCGGCTTGGTGTTGTCTGCGCCACACTCAGCCAGTAAGCACACCAGCCATCCCTATACAGGATCTGAACCCACAGTCTTGGCACTACCAGCGCTGCACTCTCCTGAGTGAGCCACTGGGCCAGCCCTGAACAAGTTTATTAATCACAGGTTTTAATTAAATGTGACCCAACAAATACCTATCCTTAAAATAAGGAAAAGAAAGGGATTCACTTGGCCTGTCCCAAACCAGGTCACAACCCATACGAGCTGATCTCACATTGCACTGTTGTTGAAGTATGTATGGTGCTCACTTAAATCCCTTTCTGTCTCAAAGTAGAGCTCCCAAATTAGCCACGACTAGCCCAGTGCCACCAGTAGATGTGTTTTGTTTGGCCAGCATAGCAGTATTTTGCATTTTGAACTTGAATGCTTCTAAATCAGGCATGTACTTTTCACATGGCTAAAATCCCCACTATCTCTTATGACTGGCAGATTCACAATCACGAGGGCTGCTGGGCCCCTGAAAGCAACTGAGTTTCTGACTCCCACAAAGATAACCCATATTTCTGATATAGAAAATGTGTTAGTCTCTAAGAAAACTAATTCTGATGTTACCATTAGGAAGAATACCTACTGAGACTGTGCCCTTAATCCAAAAACACACAATATCTAGTATTTGGGCAGGATACCTGAGTGTTGTAGTTATAGTTTTTCCTGCTTCTCCACTCTGAAAGTCAACGATGAATACCTTTCACTGTCCTGCTTGTTTGTCTTCAGCTGGGCAGGGCAACAAAATACTCAGTTCACAAATCTCCTTTCCCCTCGATCTATATTACTTTAGGTCAGGAATTGAATATATATGACATGTGTTCCACCTCTGCTTACGCTTTTGCGCATGGCAGACATCAGTAATTAATCATAGCTCTCCTTCCTGTTCACCCACATGCTCTAAAATTCTTCTTTTCCAGTCACTACAATTGGTCAAAATTAAATATACATAGCTCAAATATGTTTATCATTCCTAATAGAGGGTAATATTCTTAAATCTTAAAAATCTTAAGTATATATAAGCTGTCCTTTCAAAATTATCTTTATCTGGTGGTGGGAGTGACAGTATGTTACTTCACCTTCTCAAGAAACTGACAATTCAGTACTTAATGGCCTAAAGTAGCACATAAAAAACCTGACATCTCTTCCCAAGGGCTGAGGGTGGATCTTATCATTTCTGGGGAAAGCTACCATCCCCCACCTCCACTCCCCCCCACCAAAAACAAACAAACCAAAATAGCCACACGCAGACAAGTCAAAAAACAGTATTCAACTATTTTAAGAGAAAAAAATTTCAAAATGTATAACTCACCAGAAGGTATCCTAGTAAATAGAAGTCCATTCTTCAGCACTTGAAGAATGTTCAACAAGGTGAAACAGAGTATAGAAGGAAAAAGGAGCTGGGCAAGTGGAAGAGGAAAGAATAGGGAGGAAAGAATTGGGAATGAAGAATTACAGTCAAAATCTCCAGAAGAAGAAAATGAAAGACCAAAGCAAATTCTAAAAGCCAAAGTCATAATTTCACACAAAACCTTTGAAATTCCATGGGAAAACTCATTCATTCCATCAATAAATGTGTTTCAATAAGAAGACTTTTGACGTTTTAAAATATGATTGATTACTTCCCAAGGCAGAAGCAACAGAGACTGCTGAACTTCTAGAACTTAATAGGGCCTAGCTAAGATGTAAGGTACACAAAGACATAGTTTTTTAAAAAAGAGTAAAATCACACAGATAAAAAAATGTAATTATCTGTCATCAGCATTCAGAACTTTCCAAATAACAATAAGGAATAAGAGGAAAAATTAAAGAAGCTGGAAAAAAGTAAAATAAAGCAGAATGAATACCTTAAGTGCAGTGAAAACCTCCTACTTTGCAGAAGTGTTTCATTCCTTTGTAGTCACTGAATATTTCTCCGTAACATTTCTAATAGAACTTTTCAGCTTTCCCACCTGCTATTACTCTTGATTTTTCAATGCAGTTTCACAGCACAAGACAGGAGATACAATTTCCATGATAAAGATAAGAAAATTGATGTTCAAAAGATTTAGTGACTTGCCCAAAGTCATAGAGGTCTTTAACCTCCAGACTGTTTGTACCTCACACCTGGGGAGGAGAGAATGGGATTGTCTACCCCCCATGACTTCTGAAAGTCTAAATCTAAGTAAGATTATATTTGTCCATTTTCATTATAGGTAATACAAAAAGTGTAAAAGCATCTCAAGAACCTATGTGTAAGTTTCCCTTATTTACAATTCAGTCCTTCTTTTTGATCTACAAAGTGCCAACTATTGGGGGTTGGGGAGGGAGGTAAGGGGAAAGCACATAAAGATGGAGGAAAGGAGGAAAACTCACCCTCTGACTGTTCTCCCTCCCCTTTATCAGCATGAGGAACTTGCTGATTTCAGAGACTCCCAAGTAACTGATTATTTTTTTATTTAGCAAAATGGAAAGTCTGCTGATAAAAGCTAAATTAACTAATTAAAAGATGAAAGAAAAATCCTGGGTTTATTTATCTAAAACAAACTTTTAGAAGGATTTGACAGTTGAATGATAGTGAAAATTGAGAACAAGAAAAATAATTTCAGGGAGTATGATCGTATCGGTCTTGTAAGAAAAAAGGGGAAATGCAGAATCAGCTTCTTGCTTCCTTCTTCCATGTAAATCTGTGTAGTAAATACTTGCTCTGAAACCCTGAAATGAACATCCTTGAGTTGTGCTCTCTCCAAACTTACTTTTTGTGTTTGTATTTCAGATGGCACTGCAGGACCCATCAGTAAGTTCTTTGTCTGTGTTTCAATGCCCATGTGCTTCGCTTTACTACGCCATTAAAATATGTAAGACATTCATATTCCTGGATGATTTTTATTTCCTCCTGCACAAATTACCAATTATTTTCTCCTTTATTCCCTATTCTTATCTTAATAAGCTGGGATGCCTCTGTGAGAAAGTGCTATCACTTCTAATTTTTACAAAATCTTGAGATTCAACAGCAAAGGCAACGGTGTTAAGAACAAAAGTGGTTGAGTGAAAGGCAGGAAGATCTCCTGCTAGAAATCCCAGTAACTCTCAAAGCTTGTGGTAGCCATTATACTCAAGATCAACCAAGAGACTTTCGGTGGCAGGCAGTGAGTCCAACTTGCTGACTGAGGGTCCCCAAGTTGTCATTGATGGTTGGGTGGAATGTACGAATATATGCTTTGCTATGAACACAAAATAAGTCTGGAAGAAGTGTTCAGAGAGAATTTTAAATGACATTCCAAAAACAAAAATCTCTGCAGAAGCACTGAGAGTGAATAAAGAGTGAGAGATAAATGAGAGGCCATTGACTTAGAAAGAAAAACAAATTATAAATGGGAACAATGACATATAAAAGATCTGAGATTTTACCAACCCTTTATAGTCTCGATACTTAAAGTGGGTCCAAAGCCCTGCATCAGCACCACCTTGCAGTTTGTTAGAGATGCAGAATCTCAGCCTGACTCTCACCCCCGATCTACTAAATCAGACTTTGCATTTTAACAAGATCCGCAAGTGATTTGTGTACACATTAAAGTTCGAGAACCATTGCTCTACAGGATTTCAATCCTCTGCCCTTAGAAAGGAAATAAAAAGAGTGCACTTGGTGCAAGTTTAACCAGCTTTTGCATCCCTTCAGATTCTCCACACAAGGAGAATAAAGACAAAGACAAAGACAAGGCAGATAAAACTCACCAGGGTTTAATTCATTTCTTAACACATTTCTATCCATCATTTCTGAGGATGTTCAGAGCTTGAGTTCCTGGAGCAGTGCTAACCCTGAAGGGAAGAGGAAGAAAAATTATTTGAGGGTTAGGGCTCATGGCATATGATACCCTATATCTCCTCCTCTTGGAGTATTTATACACATGAAATGCGATTAAAATAAACAAAAGTCAAACTTCAAGAGCAAACACTGGGGAAGTGTCACAAAAGTACACATAGCCTGTGAGGTGTAGAGGAATGTGTGTGGGGGGGTGTGTGTAGGAGAAGGCTGTTATTGCCAACCATGCGGGTCCAGCGCCTCAATCTCTTTCCCCACTAACCATACATATAAATGCCTTGAATCTATCTAGCAGTTTTGATTCCATCTTATACTAAGATATTGCAGGCCAAGTTACTCTGTTGAATAAGGACCGAAGACACCACAGATGTAGGAATTCCCACTGCCTCCTTTAGAAGGTGAGGCTATAGATTCTACCTAAACAGTTCAAATTAGCTGGAAGAAAGACAATGGCCTGTGTAATCAACTGAGATACAAACAGGACACCCATCTGGGGAGGAATCCTGACCACTTCATCCCTGCAGTTCAAGCTGCCAGATCCCAGTAGAAATTGGGGTCCCCGAGAGAAAGAATAAAGCATTTATAAATTTTGTTTCTCCATTGAAGTGGAAATTTTGCTTTATATTTCTGATGTTTTCCCATAAGAAATTTCACTGCAAACTATATTCTCCTATGCCAAAGAACCATTCTAATTAGTTCTGGTTTTGTTTTCTTTTCCTCACGTTTTAGCTGGAGCTATCGGACCTATAAGTGAGTTCCTTTTCTGCTTCCTAATTCTAAGGCTCTTTGGCCTTCTGTGGGATCTGGGGGGCCATGTACACACCCTACTGTTGCCATTTCTTTTTCTGTTCTTTTGTTTTTGTTTTTGGCAGCTGGCCGGTATGGGGATCTGAACCTTTGACCTTGGTGTTACAAGGCTGCACTCTAACAACTAAGCTAACAGGCCAGCCCTGTTGCCATTTCCATATCTGCTGCATTTCTCACTCATGCTTCTCTATTGTATTTGAATCTCCTGATGCCTCCTGATACCCAAGCCCTCAGACAAAACACCCTGAACTGTCACTGAGTTTAAGACAAGTGAAAACCAAATAATTCATAGTTCAAATGTTTTAGTTTGATTTTGATTTTTTTTAATTTTATTTTTAAATGTTACTTAAATATCTCATTTAAGATGGATGCTGAATGACTTGATCTGGTGGGAGGGTTATGGGGCTTCCATGCTAAAATGATCTGCAGCCCTGCAGTAGTTGTTCTCCCTCTGGCTGAGATGCTTTACAGTTTCTTTAGAAAAAATATTGGTGGCATGAGAATTCTGTTAATGTCAAACCACACTGATTTTCCTTCTTTTTGTATTTCAGTGCAGTTCACAGCACCTATCCGTAAGTATCAAGTTTGTTTCTCTACTCTGGTCCCTTAGATATCTGACCTACAAGGTTTTGGTAGACCTACAAGGTCTGATATGCCCTGCTTTCTTGACACTGTGTTTCTCAACTCCCCTAGCATTCCTATTACAGTTTCCAAAGAGGACATGCATGAAGTGGAGAGATTGCAAACCTCACAGGCTAACATAAGAAAACAGAAAACAAAAGAAAAGGACCCTGTTAGTAACAGTCATAATAACCCATTAGCAAGGGAAGGTGTACTTTTTAAGTAACCATAAGCCTCAAAGGAAATGAGAAAAAAGAAAATGAAAGAAGAAAAATAGAGGCATTACAAATTAATATGGTGAGTCTTTCCCAGTCCTCTGTCAGATTTCAACCATCACTGAACACAAGGGGAGGCCTCCGTTCCTGTAGATCCCCTACATTGTGCAAGAGGGAGCCTGCCTGAGGTTTGCTATATGAGCAACCCTTGATCTTCCCAAGGTTTCTTTTTGTGATACTCCCTCTAGAGTGTTAAGGAGCGGGTATTTCCTACAGGAAGTGAAGCATACTAATTCTCTCTCTCTCTCTCTCTCACACACATCTCTCTCTCAGCTGGAGCTACGGGACCTATCAGTAAGTTTCCTATCTGATTCTCTGCTTTGGAGCATTTTAATTTCCTGCGGCATCTTAAGAATCTTTCCCTGGCTTCCATGTTGGGATTTCAAGGGTTTGGAGCTCACACTTTCTTGGCCTTTGGGTTTTCTTCTACCTAGCATTTCAATAAGTCATTAATGATTCTGTGAATGTTCACTTCACTGATAAACGCAAACTCTAAAGTGGAAGGCAGACCCTTGTGGAAGGTCTCCAATGGCTTATTGGCATCACAAAAAGGAATTTTGAAAACAGGGATGGGAAGAAGTGAAATAATGGGAGAAAGAAAGAAAGTAAAGTTTAAATGGAGAAGGCTTTTTCTAATCCTCTACAGGGATTTAAATGGACCAAAGGGGTAATTTCTAGTACCTTTGCTACTACCTTTTCAGTGGATCCATTACAGGGGAAGGTTCTTATATATATTAGCTTGCTATAGCATCCCAGCATGAAAGTCAACATCCCTTCTACCCAACTGCAGCTGACCTTGAGTGTAATAGTGAAGATTCTATGGTTTCCAGTGTCTGAAAACACCTACTGATTTCTTTTATTTCTTTTTCCTTTGTTTCTTTGTTTTTAGAGCTCTCTCAGAAAACCATTGGTAAGTCATCTAAGTCTAAGTTATAATGCCTTTTGGTCCTTTAAAATACTTAGGGTATTGATCTATTTTTATTTCTTTTTTTTCTTATTTAAAAATATTTTTTATTATTACAAATTGTGATTTTGCTTTATGCCCACTACCCAACCTATCCCAATGATTCGTGCCCACAAACTCAAGTACCAAGTGCTTCCACCATCTCATAATTCCAACCAAAACTCCCGTAGGTTGGATTCACCCAGGTTCTGCAATAAAAAGATATTAACTATAAAGCTGAAATGCAAAGTGAAAAAAACTCCCCCCAAAGATGGTCCTTCCTGAGCTGTTCCTACTTAAGTATATAATCTAGTTCTTCAGAGCCAATATGTAAAGATTTAGAACGCAGTACCTAAACTTCTCGCTTTCTGTGCAAATAACTTTTTCATTATTAGACTATCTTCATTTTGTAAAATAATGCAAATTTTAAATTTTTTTCATTTCTAATTGCTCTGAAAAGTTTTCTCTAGGACAGTTAGACTCTATTTTTACCAACTTTTAGCAACTTGCCCTATTACATTTTTCCATAGAAACATTATAAATAATGGTTAGGTTCCAAGATACCATTGCTCCCAATTACACGTTTATAAACTAAGACCTATCTATATACAAATAGTTACAGTTTATTTCACACACTGGATTATAGTATTACTAACAAAAATTAGGAATTTTTAAAATTATAAAACTAAAGAAATATGATTTGAGGTTCCTCTATATTAATATGACAGAACAAACATGAGTTCTATATTTGTACCTGGTCACATCCTTTGAGTGAACTGTAATATCCTACAGCTTTTCTAACACTGATGTGCATTATTTTGTTGGATCTACACAACATCCCAATAGTGGTGGATAAGGCTGGTAATATTACAGATGAGAAAACTAAGGTTCAGGAGTTATTTCTCAAAAAAAAAAAAAAAAAGAAAAGAAAAGAAAAAACACCACAAGAGGAGAGATAGTTAATAATGAAGTTAGAACTGAAGTTTTACTGACTCTTAGTTCTTTCCACTACCATTTTTGGGTGTTATTATGGGTTATTAACAATGAATGAAATGAGTTTCTGAAGTTGGAATTCAAGTGGGAAAAGACCTATTGGGAAAGAAAGAAAGAGAAAAAGCAACACAAAGAGTAAAAGACAGAATGAGGAAGCAGGTTAAAGAGAGAAAAATGGAAGGAAATTTTTAAAAAGTAGGAAAAAATTGGAAGGGGAAAGATTAAGTGAATTGGCACACAGGAGAAGAAGAGCAAACAAATATAAATAAGGCAGAGAAACAAGAAGTCACGAACTAAGAGTGGAAAGGGGAAGAAAAGATAGGAAAACTGAGGAAACAAATAAAATCTGAAGTGATCATCTATCCAAGGATTTGGTGACATGTTGAGAGGGCAGGTGTACTAAGAGGGCTACTTTAGGATCAAGGGCACATATTTATAAATACAGTCAAAGCAAATATTAATATTTTCAAAATGCCTAACTTTCTGGCTTGTTTACTGCTCATATCCCAGGATATCCAGATCTGGAAAACCACCTTCTATCTGTTTTACATAGAAAAAAATCCAAAGTTAAACATTTGGGACATACAGGTCAGAACTGGGATAGTTCATATCATGAGTGCCATTGAAGTGAGGGGCTGTAGAGAAGAAAGACACTGTAATGCCCACTGGGTGGGGGTGGGGTGTCTTTTTAGACCCGACAAACCATGCAGACTCACAAGATTATCATAGCCCTCATCTGGCACTAATCTACTCAGTAGGACCTGAGGTGGGAAGCACAGCTTGCCAGCAGGGCAGCACCAGCCATCTCTCTTCTGCAGGAGTACTCCTCACAGCGGTTTATGCAGGTGTCCACACAGCCACCCAGGAACTATTCTCTTCGGCCTCCCATCAGTTGAGTGTGGGAGCTGCCCTGGCTTAGAATCCCCACAAGTCCCCCAGGAGCTAAAATCTTCTATAAGAACTCCACACACATAACCTTCAGGGACCCTACAGGAATATGCCCAAATACGTGGGTCACTACACTCAGGGAAGCCCAAAGCTATGGCTTCTTAACAGCTTTTTATAGTTCTCCAGTTCAGATGCAGTTTACCTATCAAGGATCATTCTTACATAAGCAATGTTGCCAAGTAACATAACAGGCTTTCAATCTTTATCAGGTCACCAGAGGATCAGAGCTAGAAAATCAGCTGAAGGCCAAATTCTCATTAAAAACTAATGGCTTTGTTGACCCTTTGCTCAGAGTCTAAATCTCATCAGAGCAGCTGCCACCACTCTGTCAATCCCCAGGAAGCTGGAAGCTGTGAGAAGAGAGAACTGGGTCCTTACCTCCCACCCTAATGCCTACTTCTGGAACATATTAGAAATAAAGATTTGAGTATAAGGGTAGTCCCTTGAGAAGTGGTATCTTCTACTCTTACTGACAGGAAGTGTTTCACCTTTCCCTAATATCAATACTTAATAAAAAAGTTTTGCTTTTCGCTAATGTCACTTAGATTGACAAGGATCCTATAGAAACCCTCACTTCAGGTTGAAATATTGCAGTAAATGCTAAGTATCTCTTTTGCTCTACAATTAACATAGTTGGATTAGTTCTGCCTGATGATCTCATAACTGATACCACTTCCCCTTCCCTACTCTACCTCCCAAAGCCCCACCTCTAGAATAAAATTAAGGAAAAATGTATTCTTCAGCCAAATAACCATACTCATATCCCTATTCGGATTTATTTTTAGTGCAAACTCCAGGACCTATTGGTAAGTTGATTGTGTGTGTGTGTATATATATATATATATCTCAAAAACTTATCTCTAGTGGCTTCCTACTATGTCTAAAGGACTTTGACTGGCTGCAACTATTTATATTTCTGGATTAAATAAGCTGAAAATCACATTCTCAGACATTCATTTCCCCATACCCTAACCAACTCTCTAAGCCACCAATCATATTTTAGAAAACAGAAATCCCATTACCTTAAAATTCATAACTGGCAGGAATTTTTCTAACAATGACTATAGTGGTTTATCAATAATCATTAGAAGAGCTTTCCAAAGCAAAAATGCAATAGACGGAATCAGAGGGAGGATGTAAGAGATGAGCAAAAACAGAAAAGAAGACAGCTGAGAGAATGAGACTAGAATAACTTGAGGGTCATGGGTCTGGATCCTCATACCAGCCAGCCACAAAAAACAACAACAACAATAATAATAATATGAGGCAAAAAGGATGGGGGAAGATGTGGAAAGAAATACAACTAAGAATTTCACCTCCAACACCTATAATGAAAGGTAAGAATAAAGTGGTTTTACTTCTAACTAAAAGAGGGCTACAAGTCTCCTAGAAGATCTGGTTCTTAAGGAGAGGCTAGAGTACAGCAGCAATACAATAAAAAATATGTAATCCTGAATATTTGGATTTACTAATTCCTGGAAAAATCATTATTACTGACCTCCTTTGGAAAACATCAATGGTACACGTGGTTTTTATCTTCAACACTCACAATAATTTGTTTCTATTTTTAGTACAATATATTGGACCCAACGGTAAGTCCCTTATCTATTTTTTCCCCTCTGGTGTTCCTTGATCTCCTATAGTATCTAGAGGGCTTGTTCCCTGCCCTAAATGTGTCTACTGCTATATGACGTATTTTCATGCTTCCTAGTATATGCCTGCTGAGCATTTTCCAGCGTTATTTTTCAAAAAGGGTGGGGGTAAGAAAATCCCCCTCCCCTTTATAGAAGGGGGTAATTTTAGATGGCTTCTATAACTATATAGAATAATTTTATACTGTAACAGAGAAAGAATAATAATGAGGCCTCACTTTATCACTTTACAGGCCAGCCAAAGCAGGCCTGAGGTTGAGCCCAGACACTGCACAAACCTAATGGACAGGTTTTAGAGCCCCCTGCATCCTCTCTGCAGTTTTCCTTAAGACTATCATAGGAGAACTAAGTGCTCTTGGCTCCACACATGCTGATTTCTTCCTGTTATTTTCCTTCCATTTTCCCACCAGCTGAAACTTCAGAAATGACCAGTAAGTTCTATGCCTGTTCTTATATGATAGCTGCCTTTGACTTCCCACAAGTTCTGGGATCCTTCCCCTCACTGCTTATTTTTGTTGATAGGGATAGAAACTCATATTCTTCCATCTCTTTTACTTATACCACTATCTAGCTGCCATCCTGCCCCCTGTAAAAATGAATGGAGAATACAAACCCCACAGATCAACCCAAAATACAGAGATCAGAGGAAACTGAAGTTTTACAGTAACTTGTCAACAAGGAGGGGGAGGATATTTGTATTAATGAGTAAAAGCTTGCACAGGATAGCAGAAATAGGGAGAAGAAAAGTGAAGGCAGCACAGTTTATTGAAATACCAGCCCCCTGCAGGATTTCAAGCAGTTACAGGTCACTGCACATAGGGAAGAGATAGATCATCTCCCTTTCCTGCGGCCCCCTAGACTAAGCAGGAGGCAGAATCCCCCCCCAGACATGACGGCCGGTGTATTCCCCAGTACTCTGTGCCCCTCCACTGAAGAGGATGGTCCCGCCATTGCCATTTCTGATACTCCTTCTCAGAAAAGTAGCAGGAAAACTAGTTTCTTTTTCACCAGCCTGTCCACACTGACTTCTCTCTTTGTTTTTCAGCTACAGGATCCTCTTGTAAGTTTGACCATCTCCCTTCATTATGGAACTCAATTGTCTCTGGCAGTGTGCAACAGATCTTGAGCCAAAATTTATCTATCCGTGTTGGGATACAATAGCTTAAAGCTCCAATTTCCCTGACCCCTTATTTTTCCATTACTCAGAACTCCACTAGGAGTTCTAAGTGTCTAGAAGGTTCACTGGCTCACATAAAAATGAAAGATCACAGGAAAAAGTTTCTTCATGGTTCTGAAGATTGTCAAGTAGAAACTTTCCAGATAGAAGAAAAAAAAATGAATGAGACCAAAATTATATAGATAACATTTCTGTTTTACAGCTGGGTCACCTATACAATTAGTAAGTTGTTTATTTGTTTTTCTGCTGTGCACTTATGAAAGTCCAGCGGTGTCTATTGGAACTTGAGCTCTAATACAGGAACTTGAAATTCCTACTTTCTTAAACTTTTGGTTTTCTGTTACTCAGAATTCTACTAGCTGATTATTAGTTTTCTGGAAACTTCTAATGCCTCTGATCAGAATAACTCTTCAAGCAATTATATCACTAGGAAATTTACCAATAGAAAAAAAAAATGAGTAGGAGAGGAAACAAAAAGGGGGAAAAAATAATAATAAGTCTCTTCCCTTGTTTTAGTCAGATCACCTCCTCACACAACCCGTAAGTCTGTGTGTTCATTTAATTCTCTCTCACAGGGCTCAGCTGGCCTGTAGTGGACTCTAAGAGTGTTTATCTGGTCATATTGGGATGCAGAAGGCTTGAGGTACATCTTGGCCTCTTGCTATGTCATTATCGAAACCCCTCTGGGTTTTTGATGTGCTGGAAAGTTCTAACAACTACTATTTACAAAAATATGAAGAGCAGAGAAAATATTTTTACATAATTATAAAGAACAACAGGAGACTGTCTACAGAAAAGGAAAAAATGATAGTAGAGAAAGGGGGGGTATAAGAAGTTGCTATTAATCAGTTTTCATTTAGACCTCCTGCCCTACCTTGTCTGTTTTTCCACCTTTAAATTCCAAGATATGTAAGGAAAATTTCCCTGACCCTATAGGGATTTTAGGGGCTTGAGGTTGCTATTTTCTTGATGTTTTGCTTTCACATTACCCATAATTCTCTCAGCTTTTTGATAATGCTATGGAAAAAAATCACATTTTACTGATTTATATAAAAAATAAAGAGCAGAGGGGAAAGTTTCTCAGCAGTTTAAAATGATATGTTAAAAGGGACTTCACAAACTGAAAACAATTGAATAAGGAAAATAGGAAAAGGAGATCATTTTCTCTGTTCTGTTTACCAGCTGGATCAGTTCCACTTGCCATCAGTAAGTCTGTCTCCACCACGGTATGATCCTCCAGTCTCTCCTTTCCCTGGCAGTGCTGGGATTTCTGGGTTTGGAGTACATACTACTTTAACCACTTATCTTCCTATTATCAAAATTTCATCTATTAATGATTTTTTGGAAAGCTTAAATCTGCTAATTCACATTAAAAATAAGTAACTACCAAAGGGGAAGTTTTCCCTATTGTTATAATGATCTACCAAGAAGGAACTCTCTAAATAGAAAGAAAAAATTTAGTGGGAGAAATAAGGTTTGCTGATATACTTCTCTGTTTTTCAGCTGGCCCATGTTCAGTGCTCATTGGTAAGTTCAGTTTATTTTTCTACTGTTTTCTCTTATTGTTAGTGTTCTTCTCCACAAGGCCTAGAGACCTGTTTCTGCCCTGCTCGTTTCTCACTCTTTGCAGCAACTTGAGACTCACAGATTCCAGTTTCCTTTGCCTTCCTCTCATCCAGCTTACCCTGTGAAAGAAGCTTACATTTACGTGATCTCAAACATGTGTTTACTTTGTATCTCCTGTAGAAATTATATAGGTGCTTTAATTACATTATCCCATTCAATCCTTAATTGAATTAGTAACTCCACTAACCTCTTTGTAAGGGATAAGAAACTGAGGCCAAATACTTGCCCAAGAATACATAGTCATAGAATCATAACTTGAGCCCAGAGCTATGTGACTGACTACTAAGCTTCTCCCCTATACAAGTATAACTCCCTAGAAGAAACCTTGCTCCTTTCAAACAAATCTCCACTGATCTCTAATTTGTTTTTTTTTTAAGTCCACACCTGGCACCCATAATTAAGTATTACATCTGTTTCTCTACTTCAATTCTCTTTGGTCCCTTTACTTCACTCCTGTTAAAGTGATTTGAGTTTCTCATTCCTCTCTTGCTTCCTTATTAACCAGCTTTCCCTACACTATAGATAATATAAGAAAATACACTATAGATAATATAAGAAAAGTCCTTCTTAAAAGAAGAACTAAGCTAGCATTTGTCAACAACAACAAAAAAAGCTGAAGAATAGTATGAAATAACACCGGTAGGCAGAATTTTTGAGAGAGAGATGAAGTCCATAATGATGTTTAAATGGAGAAAGACCTTGAGTTTTCTCTCAAAGAGCACAATGCTACTCCAAAGAAAGAGAAAGATCCAATGATCTTTACCTAAGACTATACCCAAAGTTGTTCAGGTTAAGGAAGCCCTACCGTTGACTATGTCATCACATCATCACTGCTTAATCTTACATCTAAATTTGCATTGCAACTAATCCATAGGGTTGTTTGAGATGCTTCCTTCTTATGCCCATCCACATCCTCCCCTCACAGACACCAACAAAATATATTAGATAATACTATATTTTGTCTATTTAAGAAAAGTTAACTGGATTTCTTTTGCTTGTTTTTAGCGATATCACAAAGAACCTCAAGTAAGTTCTTTACTTCTCAGCTGTTTATATGTGGAGACTTTTTCTTATCTTAGATATTTCTATTTCTAAGTGCCCAAAAGAGTGAAACTTGCGTTTGCTTCATATTCATTTGCTTCTACATTACCCAAAGTCCTCTAGCTTAGGACTGCAAGATGACCTTTTAGATTTGTAACAGTAGGATTTCCTGTTATTTCAGTACCTAACTCAACTTCCCAAATAACAGAAGCCAACAGTGACCCAATATTTAAACTAGATCAAGCACAGACAATCACAATATTGAACACAGAATTCATGAAACCACCTTTCACATTATGTCCTAGTTTTCGAGAATGCAAATCTGGTTCTCATACCTTGGTTACAATGATTTTTAGCAATCTCAATATCCCCTGGGATTCCTCAGACTGAAATTAAATTACCTTAGTATTAAAACCCAAAGTTTCTGTCAAGGTTAAAAATTCAGATGCCAACAGAGCTAGGCAGGTCATGTAAATGAGTGAGGTAAGTCCCCTAGGACTGTGGAGAACTAGGAGGGGGATCGCATGCAATCTGAGCAGGGTAGCTGCCGCTCAGCTCCAGTCAACTTCTCCATGCAAGAATGCAGATCTAGACATGCCAAACATCTCACTTAATCCAGATTTTAGGTATAATTTCCCAATTTTTTAACATGATAGATAACTGGATCACTCTGGCAGATTGCAACATGCTTATATACCACCTTTACTTCCATCTAACACAGGTGGGGAGAAGTCTTTAGTTTCCATTTATTTGCAGGCAGAGCCAACAGGGCCTGCTATTAGATTAAATGTGGGTTGAAGGGAAAAAGAAGACTCAAGGGTTACTCCTAGGCTTGAGGCCTAAAAAACTAGATAAACGGAGCTATTCGTCAATCTAGATGAGTAGGAAGAAGAGCAGGTCTACAGGAGGCAATCATGAGTTCAGTATTGCATATGTTAAGTTCTAGATGCTGTGGACATCCACGACTAGTTTATCAAATAGTCTGAACTTAGCGGGCTTCAAGCATGTCCTCTGACACATATCTCTTCCCTGTCCCTTATAATTTTCTAGTCACTTTAAGTTATTACAAACACTCAGCCTAGCTCTTTTAAAATACTCTGCTCTCCTAGCAGCCAGGGTCAGGTGCACTGACTCAGAATAAGGAGGAAGTACAGTCTGCTTTTCCTCCTGCCCACTGTCCTTGTCATAGTTCCCACTTAGTTAAGGCTGCAAGAATAAATTTGGGGCATGCAGTTTCCCTCCTCTGTTAGTTGTAGGTCCTTTTCTCTGAGAACATGAAACTGACTGTCCTTTGATGTCATCTAGGGCAGGCACCCAAATATCTTATAGAATACATATGAGGGGTCTTCAAAAAGTTCATGGAAAATGCATGTTATGAAAAAACTATGCCTGGATTTCAAAAATTTTTGCTCCAAAATAAACTCATACCAACTTATTATAACGTACCTGAACAAAATCCAGTTTGAGGCATTAAAAAGAATAAAATGTAAGTTTGAAAGAGCCCCTTTCAGAGTTACATGAATTCTACTAAAATTGAAGTAAGAACAAACATCAAATTTATGGTGAAGGTTGAGTGGAAGAATCGTGAAATCACTAATGTTTTATGAAAAGTTTATGGATACCAACTTATTATAACGTACCTGAACAAAATCCAGTTTGAGGCATTAAAAAGAATAAAATATAAGTTTGAAAGAGCCCCTTTCAGAGTTACATGAATTCTACTAAAATTGAACTAAGAACAAACATCAAATTTATGGTGAAGGTTGAGTGGAAGAATCGTGAAATCACTGATGTTTTATGAAAAGTTTATGTCCACAATTCCCCCCAAAAATCAGCAGTTTACAAATGGATAACTCATTTTAAGAAGGAACAAGACAATGTTGAAGATGAAGCCATAGCAGCAGACTATCCACATCGGTGTACAAGGATGTTGTGACATTATCTTTAATATTAAAAAATTAGAAGTAAATTAAGCAGTTAAAAATGAATTAACATAGACACATCGATAACTCATTTTAAGAAGGAACAAGACAATGTTGAAGATGAAGCCATAGCAGCAGACTATCTACATCAGTGTACAAGGATGTTGTGACATTATCTTTAATATTAAAAAATTAGAAGTAAATTAAGCAGTTAAAAATGAATTAACATAGACACATCAAAAAAAAAGCAAAGACAAAAACAATATGATCATCTATATAGATG
>NW_007733656.1:21023-21610 GCF_000696425.1 Galeopterus variegatus | reverse complement strand
TTCAACAATCATTCATGACAAAGACCCTCTATAAGTTCGGTATAGATGAAAGTATCTCAACACAATTAAAGCCATATATGATAAGCCCACTGCCAGTATCATCCTGAATCAGGAAAAGCTGAAAGCTTTTCCCCTATGAACAGGAATTAAACAAGGTGCCCACTCTCACCACTCCTATTCAACATAGTGTTGGAAGTACTAGCCAGAGCAATCAGAGAAGAGAAGGAAATAAAGGGCATCCAGATTGGAAAGGATGAAGTCAAACTGTCCCTTTTTGCAGATGACATGATCCTATATACTGAACAGCCTAAAGCTTCTATTAAAAAAAAAAACTAGAGTTGATAAAACGATTTCAGCAAAGTTGCAGGATACCAAATCAATGCACAAAAATCAGTAGCATTTCTATACTCCACCACTGAACATGCAGAAAAAGAAACCAAGAAAGCTAGCCCATTTACAATAGCCACCAAAAAAATAAAATACTTAGGAATAAAGTTAACTAAGGATGTGAAAATCTCTACAAAGAGAACTACAAACCACTGTTGAGAGAAATTAAATAGGGCACAAGAAGATGGAAAGATATCCCA
>NW_007733656.1:17592-19654 GCF_000696425.1 Galeopterus variegatus | reverse complement strand
TTCCTCAAACAATTACAGATAGATCTACCATATGACCCAGCTATTCCACTGCTGGGAATATTATACCCAGAGGAATGGAAATCATCATGCCTAAAAGATACCTGTTCTCCCATGTTTATTGCAGCACCATTTACAATAGCCAAAAGTTGGAACCAGCCCAAATGTCCATCATCAGACAAGGAAATTGTGGTATATCTACAGAATGGAATACTACTCTGCTATAAAAAAGAATGAAATACTACCATTTGCAACAGCATGGATGGACTTGCAGAAAATTGTATTAAGTGAAACAAGTCAGGCACAGAAAGAGAAATACCACATGTTCTCACTTATTTGTGGGAGCTACAAATAAATAAAGAAACACAAACAAACGGGGGGGGAGAAGACACAACAATTCCTTGAACTTTTAAGACAAGTGAACAAATATGATGTGAAGGGGAGGGGAGAAGGAGGGGGGAAGAGGAACAGGTAAAGAGTCATGAAAATCAACTACAATGTATACTGAGAAGTTAACATAAAAAAATAAATATAAATAAATAAATAAACCAAGAACATATTATATTAAGCATGAGGGACTGGAATAATAGCATTATAGGCTGAACTGTGTTCCCCTAAAATTTATATGTTAAAATTCTAACCCCCAGTGCCTCAGAATGTGACTGTATTTGGAGATAGGACCTTTAAAGAGGTAACTAAAGTAAAATAAGATTATATGGGTGGAGCCTAAAAACATAAATAAAATAAAAAATTAGAAATAAATTAAGCAGTTAAAAATAAATTAACATAGACACAAAACATACAGTATATGTGACTATGTGCATATAATCAAGGAAAGATCTCAAACTATTGCATGAAACAAGCCAGGTGCAAAATGATATTAAAAGAAAACAAGCAGATTAAAGCAAAAAAAAATTTAAACCCACCACATTGCTTAAGGATCCACATATATATGAAATCACTTCTTAAAATTATTGGATACACTACTGAACTCATAATAGTGGTTGCCTCCAAAGAGCAGAGGGAAGGGGATGAGCCTGGGATTGGTGGTTCAAAGGGATTTTAGCCATCCCATAATATTGTCTTTCTTAAATGAAAAATTGGGAGAAAATGTGACAAAAATTACATTATACGTGGTATGACTATTGATACCTGACATATTATTCTTTGAGTATTTTTTTAAATATCTCGAAGTAAACAGAAAGCAAATAAAACAATTATACTGTAAAGCCCTGAGGAGATAGGTAATCTTGGCAATTTGATCACCAGTGTGTCCATCTGCAAAATATCCAGCCCTTCTTGCAATGTGTCCTGTCCCCTTCAAGTATTTCTGGGAATCTCTAAAAGGATGACTACACATTCTCACTCACTAGTCCATCAGAACAAACTTCCTCTGGATTCCTTTGATTTATCCACTGCCCATGAGGCTATTTGAAGGAGCCGCACTTACTTCCATGGCTAAATGCCCTTTCTTGTCAAGGGTGCTCCCTGCAAATGCTTGGAAAAAACCACTGATCCTCGAAGTGCCTTGTGGTGCTGAGCTGCATGAGGAATGGGGACTTCTTACCCACACTAATAGTTGTCACCTGAGCCCCAAAATAGCACAGCTTAAGTTCATTCTCATAACATATCTCAATAAAATTGCTGCTTAGCCGTAAACAAGAACACATACACACATGCATATGCTTACACACTCAAAGAACATTTTTCAACGTTAGTGCAACCCAAATTCACATTCAGAAAACAATGGTTTTCTTCTGTGTGAATTTCCTCATTCTTACATGGAACAGGTTGGTTACTTTGAGTCGTAGTGTATCACATATCCCCTTTTCAAGTCTTTCTTTTTCACATGATCTCTGCTTTACTTTTTCATAGTTGGCCCTTTCCAGTGGTTTCCTAGAACAAAAGAACAAGCTGCTCCAAAAATATACTTATTATTTCACCTCTTGCTAGATTGAAAACTCCTTATAACTTTGAAATTATTATTCCTAGCCTCACTGAGTCTTCAAAATCTTAAAGATAAAATTCTGGGGGCCGGCCCGGTGGCGCACTGCTACAGTGCGCC
>NW_007733656.1:13871-16766 GCF_000696425.1 Galeopterus variegatus | reverse complement strand
GGGTTGCGATCCGTTGCCGGACACAAAAAAAGACAAAAAGGAAAAAAAAAAAAAAAAAGATAAAATTCTGCCAGAGCTTAGGCACAAAATGCCATATGATCACTCTTCCCCCAGCAATCTCTTTTGTTCACCCTCCCAAATCTTGTGACAACTTTGTTCGCTCTCCCACTTCCTGTCTTCCTATGCTCTGATACCTGTCTCACTTGTAAGCACAAAATATTACTGATTCATGGGTATGTGAGAACAGAAGAAAAGGAGGAATATCCTGATGCAGGCCACAGCAGGGAGAATTTCTTCATTGACTCAGCAAACATTTATTAAGGGCCTGCTCTTTCAGAGACCATGCTAAATGTGGGGATTGATAAAAAGAACCTTGCACTTATTCTCAGAGAAGGGAGTGACAATCTGGGCAAATCAAATAAGGAACCCTGGTGAAAATCACAGAGATCAAGAACATGGATGGGGATTGGGAAAGAAAAATGACTAAGGAGAGCCAACAAAATAGCGCAACTAAAATATGTTGGGACATGACAGGGACCAATTAGAGACCTAGATGGGAGAGGGAAGAGTGACCCTTCCTTCCATAACATTCCCAAGGCAAAGCAGTCCCTGCTTAAGCCCCACCTTCTTTTCACTACTGTTCACTTTGTGACATTCGTCCTGGACATGACAGCAAGAAAGTGTGTTTCTGTTTCATCAACAACCACACTAATTTGTTTGTCTTTCTTCTTAAAGCAAGACCTGAGAAGTCTAACAGTAAGTACCATGTTTCTCTCAATTCTATTGTTACCACTGATTTCTTATAGTATCTAGAGGTACTTTCGTATCCTGGTTTTAGTGTGAATGTACCAAGACATAAGATTTGTATTTCTGACTTTATGGTTTACTAAATTTTCAGCACTCCTCGCTTTCTAGCTTCCAATTTCCCTATTTCTAGTTCCAGTGGCTTGCTCCATTTTCAGTTATCAATGCCAATTTACGGGCTATAATTGACGCTGGTACTTGATGTGGTGCTATGATAATAAATATTTATCAGGTACTCACAATGTGCCACGTACTGTACTCAGGGCTTTACCTATGCATGTACATTATATCAGATAAGTACTATTATTCCTACTGTAGAGAAGAAACTTGTGAGATTAGGTAATTTGCCCATGATGTCACAATTATAAGTACCAGGTCTACTGACCTGATTCTAAGGTCCAGCAGTGCCTCCATTCAGCCAAACGGTGAGGACTGTGGTCACCCAGCCATGAGACATTTGTGCCTGTGGGAGAAAAACAGAAACCTTTCTAAAATTAACCTAAAGACCAGTAATAAGCAAATAAGAATCATAATGCAATGATCATGATGAATCAACACACTTGTTCTAAAGAAGTGAAGGGAAAGAGGGGGAAAAGAAGGCAACAAAGTCTAAGAGACATAAAAATCTCACCAGTCGATTATTTTTGGAACTTTGAATTAGCAGAGAGAAATCAGAAGGAGGAAATAGCTTCTCCCAATGATTCCACTCTTACCCTTACTCTTTCAAAAAAGACACCGAAATGAAGAGGAACTTGAACAGAAACCTAAAGATATTTATTCTCCTACTATCCTTGATTGATTCTGAATAAGAGTTTGGTGGCCTCGCAAAGTCCTGTTTCTAAAACTTCCAGCAGAAAGAGTTTGAAAAGTAACTGTGTTCTTCATCCAGAAATCTCCCGTTAATTTATTTACTTGATTTCTTTTTCACAGTAAGACAAGAGCCAAGTAAGTTATATATCTATTTATTAATTCAGGGGTTGGTTCCTGTACTGCTTATGTCCTTTTCTAAACATGTATGACCTTGACATTCAAGTGTTTCAGTCTCTTCTGTTTTATATTGAACAGCTTCCTCTAAAGTTATTGATGAGTATTGTAGAAAGTAAAAAGCTCACAAATGACAAATCAAATCATGAGCTGGCCGAAGGAGACCAGAAATTAGAGAGAATACTTTTGAACATTTTTTTATAAATTGTCACCTATGGGGGAAAAATTGTTAATTGTTACTCTTATTACTAGAGTTTAGCAATTATTTTGGTAGAAAAGGATAAAGCAGATGACAGACAATTGAATTGCCAGAGTTAAATTAATTGAGATGTTACTCATTTAAAGTATATATATATATATTTTATTATATATATTTTTTTTTATTTTAAATATATATATATGTTTTATTATATATATTTTACATATATATATATGTATTGACTGCCTACCATGTACCAGGCAGTGGGAATACAGAGGGACCAAGATAGAAAAAGATACTGCTCTCCCAGTCTTTACATATAAATTTAAAGATTCCTGGTGTTTCACATCCAGAGTTGTTGAGGAGAATAGGAAGAAAAAGTAGTTCATTTCCCTCACTTCTAGAATATGCTTTCTGACAAATGTGTTTTAGTGTTACATAAGAGTATTTGTCCTCACTCACTGAAGAGTATCGGTGAGAACCATGTTCTCTGTACCCACTTTAATGACACCCGCAGTCCTAAAAAATTCCCTTTCCGTTGGATACTTCTATTACATGCTCAGCGTGGGCTTTTTTCTAAATGTAGCTGTTTCCTTTTCAAGAGAAAGACTGGCATTTTCATTTCTCACACCCTCTTCAAATTACCAGAATTCTGTTAGAATATTTATGATGTTATACACAGCCTAGACCACAAAGATTAATGGAAAAAAATAAACATGATTGATTTTTTCCTAGTAAGTTAAAACGTCTTGCTAAAAACAAGCAAGACTTTACATACTTAAAAAGGCTCATTTAAGGACATAGTAGAGGTCATACGCGACTGCCTGAGGAGGAGAGCAGGAAAAGCAAGGCTGTCCTCATTTCTAACTCTGCTGGGATTGCCCTTTATTCATTTTTGCATACAATTG
>NW_007733656.1:0-12594 GCF_000696425.1 Galeopterus variegatus | reverse complement strand
TTCTATTTACACATCTCTGCTCTCCCTCTCGCTCAGTAGTCTGCTGAGTGATTAATTTCTCAGTGAAAGAATAAACATTTGACTAAGGGACTAAGTATAAGAGAAGCATTTTTTCCCTAAAAAAAATTTCAAATAGCTCTTAAAAACAAGTAAAACTTTCCATACTGCAAAAAGGAAAAACATACAGGGTGGGATATAAAAATGTGGAGATAACAAAGAGGAATAGAGGAAAAGCAGGGAGACATGCTAAGTGTGGGGAGAGGAAGGAAAATAACTACAGTTAGCATTCTACTTTGTAATTGTTTAAAAGTTCTCTGCAGTATTTACATGCTCCTACCAGATGAGAAAGAAAACCTGAGCATGTACGTGTTGGCCCCCTTCTGTCTGTCTACCAAATTGAAATATACGAAAGCCTGTCACATCAGACTGGGACTATTCCTTCACCAAGAAAGAAATGTTAATCCCTCTTATTGCAGTATGGATATCTTTCTGGGGAGGTTTGGTGTCTTCCAAAGATCTCTTTATTAACCCCTTAGAAATAATAAGAAATTGTATTCTTGATTCAAAAACTCTGCTAATACATTTTTGTTTCATGTTATTCTACCAGTGACTCAGATACCTATTGGTAAGTTATTATTCATCTCTTTCTTAATTCCAACATCTTTTAGAAAATTTTCCCTGAAGCAAAAGGTTTTGCATTTATATTTTCCAACCCCCTTTGCCTCCCTATTATCTAGCATCCCTTTAAGTTAGCAATGAATTTAGAAACTACAATATGCCCAATGACTGGCAGAAAAAAAGAAAAGAAAATTAAGACTCTGAGATAGTATTTCTCTCCTAATGAAGAGGAAAACTTAAATATAGTCAATGCTGGCAATGTTTTGGTAAAAATTATACACTCATACATTACTGTCATTTAAGTTAATAGTCATATAACCCTTTTAGAAAGCTAATTTGCAGTATGTTACTAGATACATAAAAATATAGTATCCTTTAAACTCATAATTCCATTTTTGGAGATATGCTCTAAGGAACAATTCTTTTTTTTTTTTTTTTTTTCATTTTGACTGGTAAGGGGATTGCAACCCTCCACACAGTGTTGTCTGCACCACACTCAGCCAGCAAGCACATGGGCCATCCCTATATAGGATCCGAACCCAAGGCCTCGGCACTACCAGTGCCGCACTCTCCCGAGTGAGCCACGGGGCCGGCCCAGGAACAATTCTAAATATGAAATAAAACTACTTGCATGATGTTAATTGGCAAAAAGATGCAAAGGTAATAAATATATTATGGCAGTTAAGAAAGGAATCAGACAGACCTAGGTTCAAATCCCAGCTAAAATAGCAGATATGTGCCTTTGGATAAATTATTTAATATCTCTAAAATTTTAATTTGTATTATCTCTATTTGGTATTATTTCTAATCACTTCCTTGCAAATCTGATGTTCTCATTCTCCTTCCTCCACATTACTAGAACCGACTAACTTATTTATAAATTGGTGGAAAGCATAAATCTCTACTGGTATAGAAAAAAACAGAAAGGGAAAACAATTGCTGGTGACAGTTTAAACATTTTATTAACAACAAATCAAGCCACAAGGGAAATCCGAAGATGAGAAGACAGAAAGAGCAGAGAAATTGGGTCTCTCAGACAAAAAAGAGAAGGCCAGAAAATCATAAAATCTAAGTTTGAATGTGGCAACATTTAATTCCTTCCTTTTACTATGTGTCAAGGGTCTGCTTTAGCACACTTTTCAGTTGAGAATTTTCAAGAGAAGCACTTTTTCAAAATTCACCAGTGAATATGGAATTCTGCTTTTCCCCTGACTTCCTAAGAAACATAATAGTATATACTTCCCCCTCCTCACCTGTCGCTCCTAGAACAGACTTAAAGTTTCCATGTTACAGTGATTGTGAATGATTGACTTATCATCTCTTATTAGCAAGAGAGATCATTACTCTTACAAAGTAACACCCCTAGAAAAGGTCTATTTTTATACGTTTTGGTACAAAATTCTGAAGTACCTCTAGTAATTTAGTCCTTTATTTGCCAGTCATAAAGAGTTCATTCTAAGTTAACATTAGCTAGTCCAAGCACTGTGAATGCTGTAGGAGGACTGGATATTTTTATCAGATTATAAAACTTTTGTCCATTCTTACAATTGTTAGGAGCATTAGCATTAAGACAAATTCTGTTCAAGATGCTAGGTGGATGTATGACTTTGATTTGGATAAGATTTCCTGATAAACTCGCCAATCTTTCAGCAGCTTTCCATATTCCCTCCACCCACACATAAGGCCAGACATTTTTACCAAATGACTATATTTCAACTCTTCTAAATGATCTAAGAGCAAAGAATAAATTTTTAACTTATTGTGATAAGTCTTTACAGTCAATCACGACTCGAAATAATGCGTATCTATAGTAATTGTGTGAAACGAATGTTTGATACTGAAAACTAATATCTAAATATTAATAATTCCTAATACTGCATGCCATCCCCCACCACTCCAGTTACATACAGGTTATTTGAAATTGTAGGTATACTCATGCCTCTAGCTTTGCCCTCTGGCCTTAGGTTACTGAATAAAAACAACAAAGGGGTTGACCTATCCTATTTCATTGCAGCTTCCTTCTTAGGAGGGAGAGTGGTCAGCTGGTCTCAGGAATTCTTATTCGCTCCTGCTATAAAGAATATGATTAGTAACTGAATTTTTAAAAGGTTAAACTTTGTATTGGATTGATTATTAGAATTCTTTTCAAAACCCACCAACGTGCTGCTTGGTTGGCTCTTCGAGCGTCCCTTGGCTTTCCACAGCATTTGGATTCCATGCTCCGATTGGCTATATTCACTCATATTAATCCAAAACCTAAGAGGCATATTTCCCCATCTCATTTGCATTCAGGTTTTTCTGCATTTTCTAAAAGTATTGATTTTAAGTGAAAAATCTATTGATGCAAAGGATAAAGATTACAGATATAATGTGGGCTTGTCATAAAAAAGTAGAATTCCTTAAGATATAAGGCAAGGAATAAGTTATCTAAGTAATGGAGACCTAGAATGTTATCATGGAAGGGGAAGAATAGAGATAGCATGAGATTAGAGATTGAAATAGAAAGAAAAGAACAAAATTTAAATTAAATAAGCATTACTAACTCTTGCAGAGTTTTAAATTTTCATAGAAGAAAAGAAAAGGAAGAAGGTCTAAACTCATCTCCATTTTGCCTATTCAGAAATATCCACCATGAAAAATTTAGGACTATGGAAGAGGATCAGAAAATTTCAGCTCTTGGGATTTCTTATTTGTCATTATAACATCCTCGTTCTTCTCTATTCTAACACCTCTGGGAAATGTGCAAGTAGCATCTTTATGTCTTAGTTCAGGTTGCTGTAACAGCATACCATAAACCAGGTGGCTTAAAGAACATATTTTTGTCACCGTCTGGAAGCTGGGAATCCCAGGATCAACGTGCCAGCTGATTTAATTCCTGATGAGGGCTCTCTTCCTGGTTTGCAGACAGCTGCTTTCTTGCTATATCCTTATATGGTAGAAAGAGATGATCTCTTCTTATAAGGACACTAATCCCATTCATGAAGGCTCCACCCTCGCGACCTAATTACCTCTCAAAACCCCCACCTCCAAATACCATCACATTGGGGATGAGGGCTTCAACTCATGAATTTTGGGGGAACACAAACATTCTGTCCATAGCAAGATATAAACCCCATATATAATTCCTTTTCTCTTTCTTAATTCTGCTACACTTTTAAATCACAAAATATCTAGCAGGTTTCTTCTAACACATGTTATTTCCCAAGCCAGCTTTAGAATTCTGTTTAAACCCCAGAGATTATCAGAAAGAAAAAGCATAGAAAAATTATCATAACAAAAGTCTAAAAATTTATAATTAAAAACAAACTTTCTGCACTGAAAAAAAAAAAAAAGACTGCTACGAGCATGGCAGTGGCAGTAGGGAATTGAAAAGAAGAAAGAATATCAAAAGACAAAAAAGATGAATAAATAAGTTAGTAACCTTTACCTGTTAACCAGTCTTCTGAAAGGACGTGACTCTCTGCCCTGGTTAAGAATGTTTTTTTTAAAAAAACGTTTGTTCCATTAGAAAAAGTGACTTTTACACATATAACCCCCCACACAGGCCTTCCAAAATGGCTTGGGTATTTCAGTTAGTAAAGTGAAGTTAAAATTGACTTCAGGGATAGCACATTCTTGTAAGATTTGATATTTCCACAAAGTCCCTTTTCTGGTGTTCCAAGTAGATTTTCAATGGGAACTTAGCCCATAAATTTTTTTAAAAACTAATCTATTTTCTTTTTAGCAATTGGTCCAATAGCAACCAGTAAATTCCTAATGTCTTTCTCCATTTCTTCTGGTCTCCTGTAGCATCTGGTTCCTTCCTTTCCACTGACACTTTCGACATCTGACCACTCTGAACCCTGAGAGTCAAATTGTTTTCCATCTCCTTTCCTCCACATTTTCTAGTATTCTTTTAAATTTCAAATAGCTTTCTTGTTGTTTTTGGTTATTGTTGTTTTGGTTTGATTGGTTTTGGGTTTTTTGGTAAATTAAAGGCCCACAGAAACAGGAAACCACATGGAAAGCACAGAAGAAAAAAAAAGTTGTTCCTCTGGTTAGAGAATTCATTCACAAAAGAGAAACAAAGAGAATCAATGCTGACAAAATATGCTGGGGTCAGATCTCAGGAAAGACCGTCAAAATAACACAGTAAGAAGTTTATATATCAACCTGAAACTATAAGATCACAGAATAAAATCCCAAAAGATAACAAGGTAGAAATAATAAAATGAGGAGATATAGCAAATGAGAATATAAGGAGAGACAGACAGCAAAATGCAAACAGAGTTGAAGATGAAGGAGAAAAGCTGATCTTTGTCCTCCCCTCTATAAATTTGATCACATCTAAACTTGAACCCTCACTGCTGCAGAGAATAAGCTTTTTCTGACTTCCACGGGCTGTGTTTTGCCAACTCCTGCTATAAGGTGTAAGTGTCCTAACTCCACATTTTCATTTCTGCTAAACAATCCTGGTATTGTGTTTCTCACAATTTCAAGCTTGCTTATTATTTTGTGCTTCTTATGTTAGGTGTACCAAGTAATATCAACACAAGAGATATACCCATACTCATATTTCAGTACCTGGAAATGACTGTACCTTAAATATTTCATATCAAATAATGTCAGTGAGCAGTGTTAGCACACATCTTGTAAGCAAGACCATTATGTATCCCATATTTCATAGACTGTAATCTTGAAACTCAATGAAATTGCTAATGATTAAGTAAAAATAAAGGCTATTTTAAAGTAGTTTATCACAAGGTCTTTCTTATTTTTTCTTATTTTTCTATTTATCACAAGGTATTTCTTATAATGGTCTATCTCCATTACTTAGATAACTTATTCCTTTCTAAAGCAGAAAAGGCCAAGAAAAGGGGGAAAGGAAATGTAGATTTCCCACATTTAAATAATTGGAACTTAGTTGTTAACAACACAGATTCCACCCAGTGCAGAGGCTTGGGGATTAGGAAGAAGAGAAAGCCCAATACCTCCTGATGTGTGTGCCATGGTTTCTTTCGGTAGACAGATCTGGAAAAATCAGGAAGTGTGGATCATTTCCTTCCCTTATTTCTGTGTCTAGGACCTTTGAGTTCTTGTTCCCAAATTTTCTTGTATTACAAGTTATTCTACCTTAAAGTAGGCAATATTCTTAAATAAGTGGTCTCCTCATATTTCAATTTTGATTTCCTCTTATCTATTTTCCTTTTGGAAGAAAATATAATGGTCTTGTATTTTATTCTAATCATTTACTACTACGGATTATTAGTAGTATATATTCCCAATTATTCTACCACAACAGAGTCTATTTTCTCTGTGCTATAATTTGGTATCTGATAATTTTTACTGAAAAAGGGAATCCCCTCAGATTGACAAGAAAAAATAAGTGTCAGGACAAGATGGTGATTTTGGTAATTGACCAACAATACATATTTTTCAAACTGATCAGGAGAGTAAGTAAAAGACTGATTTGTGAAAGAACAAAGAAAAATAGGAAATGGAATAATCTGAATTTCAGTAGTATTGATATTACTTACCCAAGAATTCTAATCCTTACATTAACTAAATGGCAACCTAAAGATAACCCTCTCTGGAGTGGGATGTGGAGTTTTGTCCAGCAGCACTCCTGAGGATGAAACAGAGAGTATTATACTCCTTGGAGGTCCTGTTTCTGCACCTAGAAAAGATATCATTGGAAAGTGGGTTCTCCTTGAGTTAGAAAATCCCCACTGATCTATATTTGGTGTTTTATTTTTAGCACTATCTCCTATGGGTAAGTTCCTTATCTATTCTCAACTCTGATATTTTACATTGCTTATAGTTATTTTCTGGCCTCGCTGTTTCTTCTTATTTATTTATTTGTAACATAGTTGATTGTACACATCTGTGGGGTACGAAGTTAAATATCAATACTCGTGTACAATATGTGATGCTCAAATCAGAATAATTATTATATTCAGTAATATACACTGTCATTGCTATTCGTGGCCCTTTACCAATTCCTCCTCCCCCTCCTTTCCTGCTTCCAGTAACCTCAGCTCTCCTTTTGAAAGTTCAGTGTATTATTGTGAAAGTTATATCCTTCTTTCTTTCTTTTATTTATATGTTTAGTATTTTAACTCCCACTCCTGAGTGAGAACATATGGTATTTCTTTTTCTGTGCCTGGCTTATTACACTTAATATGATTTTCTCTAAGTTCACCCATGTTGCTGCAAATGGCAATATTTCATCATTTTTTACTGCAGAGTAACATTCCATTGTGTATATACACCATATTTTCCTTATCCAGTCATCTGATGATAGACATTTAGGTTGGTTCCAATTCTTGGCTGTGGTAAATAGAGTTGCAATAAACATGGGGTGCAGGTATCTCTTCAACATGATGCTTTCCATTCCTTTGGGTATGTACTCAACAGTGGAATTGCTGGATCATATGGCAATTCTATCTGAAGTTGTTTAAGGAATCTCCATACTGTTTTCCATAATAGCTGCACCAATTTACAGTCCCACCAACAGTGCAGGGGGGTTCCCCTTTCTCTACATCTTTCTTCCTGGTCTGGCTGTTTCTACTCCAAAAATAGAGGTGTGTGCTTCTAAAGTCATTTTAAATATCCCTATTCCCCAGAATCTTCAAAGATTTTACATAATTAATTTTGGACAGATTGCTGTAGAGGAGATGAAGTTCATATGAAAGGATGCCATAATCTCCAGCCATCTTCTAGACTCTGGAAAATAACTCCTCTCTGATTCCCAGCAAAATTTAATGAAAGAAGAATTGGTTCCTGAGTTCTACTAGTTCTTTGCTGGGAATTTGGAACTCCTTTTTAGTTATAAGTGAAGGCCCTCTGAATCATGTTAATAGAAAAAAAAAAAAAAACTAAGAAAAAATCTCATTTATTTTCTGTTGCCTTCTAAATAACTTTACCTTTGAGGGACAGTAGGTATTGAGCACCTTCTACATACTGTACACTGTGCTAGGCACTTTCAAAAACAGTATCTCTTATTTCTTATTCTCACCATAGCCTTGCCTGGTAGCTATTATTATCCCCTCTTTACAGATCAGAAAACTGGCTCAAATATTTGCCCAGTGTTTAAGAGATGGTAAACAGCAGTGTCAGGATTTAAACCCAGGACATTCCAACCCAGTTTTCCAGGACTTTTCTGAAGTACATACTCTTTCCATACCAACACATTGCCTCCTATACTGAATCACAAATGCCCGTTTTGTGATTAGTCATGAAACCTTATCTGTAAATCAAATGTCTGTAAATACAAATATATATCTACTAGAGAAGCTGTATAATTAAATGTATGCAAAAGAATCCTTTTAAAAATAGAAGACTTTCTATTTAAGGCAATGTTTGACTTTTTTCTAAATTCAAATTTCAGTATACTGAGATTATTTAATGCATGGCTCAGCTCTTCAAGGAAACCATATAAAACAAAATAAAATAATACTTTCTTAAAATTCTGTAAATATGTAATCATAAGAAGCAAATAAAACAAATCTAGTGAGACACATTTTAAGCATTTCAAACATTCCAAACACTGACAAACACAAAATGTGTCTTTATATTTAACCATGTTTAAGCTCCATTCTTCCTTCTCAGTTTACACTAGAAAGAGGGTGGATTTGGGAGGAGGGAGGACAGATAAAGTTGAAAGGGGCAATTATTTTCTTTTGATTTCATGGTACAAAAAATAGTATGCATTCAGAGCAGTCATGAGGTGCCTACATTCCTCAAATGCCCTCCCCACCTAGGGACAGTAATAGAACTGTGATCTTGTGTGTTTCCCTTACAAAAAGAAAGAGAGCTGTGATGGCTAATTTTGTGGGTCAACCTGACTCTCTCTGAGAAGGGATCACAGGCCAAATCTCTTCCTGGAGGTAAATTAGTTTTTAATGAGTACATTTTTTAAAGTTGCCAGAAAAAAAAAGTCAGTTTAATTTTTCTAATTTTCTTGTAAAAGATATACTTATTGATATAATCTTTCAAACACATTCTTCCCAATTGATATTTTTAGAAAAAAGAGGTTAAGGTTTAATTCAGTGTTCAAAGAAAAATTTAAGACATCAGACCATGAAACATTATCATCCTCTCAAGCTAATTCACTTACTTTTCACCTCCACATTCAGCTAATAAGTATATAATCTTTTAAAATGTAATTTATGGCCTGAAAAATATAATGACATCACTCTGATGCTTAACAGATCTTTTAGAATCTAGATCTGATTGTGCTGTCCCTGCCAACCACTGGATTAAGAATCTAAGATTAGTTCCCTAATAAAGCCCATGTTCTATTTTCTACATTTAAAAAAAATGTATTTATTACAAATATTCATGAGGTACAAAGCTGATTGTCCTCCCTCCTGCCCATGATGTGAGGGCCAGATTTTCTACAGTATTTTAAGTATCATATAATTAAAACTATTAATGTGATAGTGATTTTGTGATATCTTTCAGTTTTAGCAAAAATTAAACCAATTTAAAATTTTTAAACATTAATTTTTAATCAGCCTGGACACATTACAATGATCCCCAAAGTCTTCATTAAATCTTTTGATTGTACTAGAATTTTGTTGCATGGGCTACTGCCTGAAATAAATGGATTTTCAGACAGAGCTTACAAACCTTTATATTATAAAGATTTACATGGTAAGTATAGAATGATTATGAGGTCCAAGGGAAAGAAAAGATTTATGCACTATCTTGAAACCTGAGAGAAAAAAGAAAGGAACTTAGAATGTGGTGAAATAATAATTTGTGGCTTAATTCTGCGATGCAAAGTTGAAATAAAAGTGAACTTCACTTTATGGGATAGCTAGGTTCCTGAAAAATAAACTCTGGCAAATCTAATCTATGTTAATTAAGTCCAAGATAGAAAAGATAGCAGCAAAGATATTAAAATAATCAAGGGTATGAAGATACAATTGCAAGTGACCAGAGGTATTTTTCAATGTAATGGGAAAAAGAATAAAAATTCTTTTAATTCTATGAAATTAAGAAAGGCATAGTTAGAATAAAAAATGAGTGCTTCATTAAATCCTAGAATATTTAATTTTGGCTGACAAAATCTATACAATTTAGAAGGTAAATTTGGGTTTTTAAATGGGCCATGCAGTATCACACACAGTAGTAAACAATTACCCCAATATACAGTAAAACTAAAAATATTCCTATGTTAAGAAAAATCACCTTGTTTGAGGAGTACATTCCACAGTGTTTAAGGTTAGAAGCTTCAGTGGAAAAACACTGTCTTCTCTATACTGTTCCACATCTCACCATACTCCCCAAACTTTTGTCCACTGGTAGCACTATCAAAGACCAAAATATTCTGGATTATCTTCCTCAATTTAGCAATGTTTGGGATATACTACCACTGATTTTCATTAAAAAATTGGAAACGGGTTTGTTTAGAATAAAAAGTTAGTAGCCATATTTTAATGAAGAGCATTACAGGGGAAAATACACAAAAGGGTTCTTACTGCAAGGTTCCTAATGTTATTTTTATTTTGGTGTCAAAAGCTTAAAATAAGAAAGATAAAATACCAGAAAACACTGAACTATAATATTCCTTTTGGTTTATAATTAGCTTCTTCCCTAATACAGGTGTGCCTCATGTTTACTACTGATAAAATCCTGAAGTTAAAGTTCAATAATTAATTTTTAAGCAAGAAATCTTCCTGTAATACGATTAGCCATTCTTACAAATTATTTATTGGGAACTAAGAGTGCCTTGTCTTGACTGGGTCAGAGAGTTTGTGCCTGTACGATCTTATTTAGTAGTAGTCATAGCCAATATTTATTGATTACTTACTATGTTCCGTGCACTATACTGAGGCTTACCTAAATAACATTATTTCACCCTGATAACACCTCTGTGAGGTATCTATTACAATTGCCCTCATTTCATGGACAAGAAAATGAAGTCTGCCCAGGGTCACCCAGCTGGTAAGGTGTGGAGCCAGAATTTAAACCAGTCTGTCTCCAAAGGTCTGGTACTTTAACATTTGTCTAAAACTTTTAATAATTCTATGAAGTGAGCAGAACAGACTAAACACAAGGAAAGTGAGTCTTTGGGGACTAACCGATTTATCCAAATAAACCCAGTTAGCAAGGATAGTAAACCCAAGTCTTCTGATTCAGCTTTTAAATTCAGTATTCATTTTACTGTATTAAATATTAGGTTTTCTCAAAATCAGACACGCCTCTTCTCCACAGCAAGAACCCAAACAATTCTCCTTGGTAGCTTAGATATTTCTTTTACTTAATTTAGGAACAAAGTTACAAAGAAAAAAAAAATACTTAGCAGAATCTAACAAATTCAAGTTTATTAGTTCACACAGAAATTGAAACATAGCAGAGCTGATTTACCTGCACATGATAAAAGTACCTGAAATTTTTTCAAAGTGAGTTAGCAGATATTGCAAGAAGCAGTCTAAGGTGATAATTAAAACTGAACTTTGGAGTCTGACTACTCAGGTTCAAATCCCAGCTCTACCACCTACTGATTACAAGACCTTATTCACATTTATTTAGGCTTTCTGTGCCTCAGTTTCTTCATATGTAAGATGGGGATAATAATAGTAGTTACACTATATGGTTGTTGTGAGGATTAAATGATTTAATACATAAAATGCTCAGTGAGTGCCTGGTATATGGTAAGCACTTAATAATTATCAGCTAGTATTATTATTATTACCTTTGCATAATGAGATATGTTTTTATTCAATATGGAAAGCATATTTGAGTCTCCTTTCTCTATTTTAAGAAATAATTATTGCTTCTTTCCATAATTTTTACTTAAAATAAATTCTATTTCTTTTCAGAATACATCACCTGTTTGCCCCTAAGCATTATTTATTGGCCATAATCGACTGAACAAATGCCAGTTTATTTATAGTACATTTAGGCTTTCCTCTCATTAATCATCCAATTTACTGAAAAGAGTCTAGAATTGTATCAATACTTCTACAATTTTATGTGTAGAAATCTACCATTTTATATTTTCAGGAAAATCTCAAGTTATTTCCAGTTTGTCAAGTTTAAGACAAAAATAAAAATAAAAAAGAAACCAATATCAAGAGGAAAATAGAAAATACTTGATATCTGAATCATGTACTTTTGTTGTGTGCTCAATTATATTTACAGGTTACATGGATGGACAACTTGCAATACAATCAGATTCCAAAGCCCAGATTCTAAAAAGTGGAGGCACTACACTTTCTCAGAATAGCCAAGAAGAAAGCAAGGAAGCACTAAAGAATGAAATTATATTTACAGATTCTGATGAATACCTGATATCAACAAGAAAAAAGGAGCCAAAAAGAAAAGGAAAAGGCACTGATTCAGAGAAAGACAAGATAGGAATGGAAGTCAAGACAGAGAATGAAGCTGGAATACCACAAGGACAGGAAGCCCAAGAAAAGAAGAGTGAGGTCAGAATACTGAAAGGACAGGAATCCCAAGTAATAAAGAGTGGGGCCGGAATACCACCAGGACAGGAATCCCAAGTAAAGAAGAGTGACACTGGAATACCAAAAAGACAGGAATCCCAAGTAAAGAAGAGTGGGGCCGGAATACCAAAAAGACAGGAATCCCAAGTAAAAAAAAGTGAGACTGAAATACCAAAAAGACAGGAATACCAAGTAAAGATGAGTGAGGCAGGAATACCACCAGGACAGGAATCCCAAGTAAAGATGAGTGAGGCCAGAATACCAAAAAAACAAGAATCCCAAGTAAAAAAAAGTGAGACTGAAATACCAAAAAGACAGGAATCCCAAGTAAAGAAGAGTGGGGCCGGAATACCAAAAAGACAGGAATACCAAGTAAAGATGAGTGAGGCAGGAATACCACCAGGACAGGAATCCCAAGTAAAGATGAGTGAGGTCAGAATACCAAAAAAACAAGAATCCCAAGTAAAGAAAAGTGAGACTGAAATACCAACAAGACAGGAATCCCAAGTAAATAAGAGTGAGATGGGCACACCACAGG
>NW_007733655.1:108943-110607 GCF_000696425.1 Galeopterus variegatus | reverse complement strand
TTCTTTAGCTAAATTAAGAGAAGGATTAGAAAAATGTAGGAGGGAAAGAGAGGCCATTTCCAGCTGGTTTGAAGGCTGGTTTAGAACTTCCCCTTGGCTCACCACCCTAACATCCACCTTAACAGGCCCTCCATGCATGTGGGGTTGACTAACAGCCCTTAAAATGCACAACCTAGGGTCCCTCACCATGCTCACCCAGGTGGTGGAACAGGTAGCTAATGAACAACACCCCCAAGACCCTTGGGTCAATTTGGCCCTTCAAAAAATTAACACCAAGGTGTAATCTCCTGTTTGACCCCCACTTGGTTGGATAGTCAATGACGGGTAAGATCCTCCATGGGGAGGACAGCCAAAGACAAGCACAACCACACAAGACCAATACAGGTTCTTTCAGCCTCGGCTTGTTTGGATAGTCAATGATGGGTAAGATCCCCTAACAGTGGGGGACAACCTAAGACAGACACGACCACACACAGCTTCTATTAAAACAAAAAGGGGGAACTATGGGACTGTGCCCTTTTTCTAAGCAAAAACAACAGATGGCCTAAACAGATAAAAGGTGGAGCCCAAGGGAAGCTAAGGGGGAGGGCTAAGCATAGAGAGGCAAGGAACGTGCTCATTTGACCTTTTCAAGGATTGGCCTAAGCTTGGAAAACCTTCTAAGCATATAAATATGATCTTTTGTGTTACAATAAATGGAACTGCCTGCCAGAACCCTCGCTGTGTGTGTAGGTGTTTGTTCTCTATCTGGGAGAGCAGCAGCGGCGTGCNCAGAACCCTCGCTGTGTGTGTAGGTGTTTGTTCTCTATCTGGGAGAGCAGCAGCGGCGTGCTCACCCATCTCTTGGAATCTCTTTTTGCCCCACATCCTGGGGGGGAGAAAGGGCAATCCCTTTGGCCCCAACCTCTAGGGAAAGGAAAAACCTGTTGGAGTCCCGTGCAGCCGCTGGAGATGCCCAACACATGTGATTTACCAAAGGTCACAGAAGAAAACTTATTTTCTTGCTAAGAGAAACTTTAATAAAAATTTTTAAATCTTGCTCATCTCAGAAAATGTATAGAATAGAATTTTAGAATAGTCACAACCAGAAATTTCAATGAAGTCATATTTAAGCTGGACTTTTTTTTCCCCCTCTTACTCTGCCTTGTACCTCTACTATATATGATTTAGAATGGAGAAATGGAACACAGAGTCTTTGAATGTCATCATTGCAAATCATACATACAGCACTAGAAAATAGACTCTGGGGAATAATATTGCTGTAGTGGTGGGAGAGGCAGCACAGGCCAAAGTAATTTAATTTATCTAACCTAAATAAAAATTTTAAGACTCACTCATGAAAGAAGTGTATGTATTGCCCCTGTTTCTAATTCTTATTTTTCAGGATGACTTAGGTCCTTTTCTCCCACTCAAATCAATGTTAAATACAAGGATCATAATCTAAAAACTATTTTCTGAATAATTTAATAAATGCTATAATGGATTTTTTAGTTTTCAAAATGCCATGTATTATTTTCAATAATACATAGTATCACTTTGCATATATAAGTATAAAATCTTTTAGAAAAAAGATGGCATATTCTAGCAGACCAGATTATATAAGGTGGCAGCTCATGTTGTTTGAAATCTACCATTATGACTATACATGGTATTTATTTATTCGG
>NW_007733655.1:78219-107978 GCF_000696425.1 Galeopterus variegatus | reverse complement strand
TATACATAAGTATAAAATCTTTTAGAAAAAAGATGGCATATTCTAGCAGACCAGATTATATACGGTGGCAGCTCATGTTGTTTGAAATCTACCATTATGACTATACATGGTATTTATTTATTCGGGATGAATAAAAAGCTTCATTTCTCAAGGGCAATGCACTAGAAAATGTACATAAAATCTTGTCTGATGATTAACCTAACAGACAATAAAAGAATATGAGCATCATAAAATTTTTTAAAGTGTAAATGAGGAGGTAATATGAAAGGTGGGATTTACAAATCAAAAAAGGGAAAGATAATTGTAATCTACCTTTCATGGTACTGCGTTAAAGATAAAAACACAACATCCTTTAAATTAAAAACAATGATATTGGCTGCATTAAATCTTTTTTATTTTTATGTTTATTTAATCTCAGGAGGTGAAAATATAAAAATAGCTAAATGCTTGTGGGAAAATTAAAAACTCTATTTAAATTATTTTGAATTTAAATGTAATTTTTACTAACACTGTTGAGCAGTGGGAATAATTAGAATGATTTCAGTAAGGCTGGATACTTGAATAATTAAAGGCACAAGATTAATTTCAGGAGAAGCATAATTATCTGAAATCAAATATTAGAATCCTTATAAAAGACAGGCATAGGAATAGCCAGAGTAGACAGGAGAATAGCCAGAACCACAATTTGCAGTTATTTAGTCTCATTAATATCATAGATTTCCTTGAATAAATATAAAATCCATTTTATTGAATATAAATTTGAAGATTTCATAATATATCAATATTTGTTCCTTACAGAAATTAATAATTGAATAATCTTGTCCATAATTCTTACATTGCAGTTCAACAAGTTTCCCAAATTACTGTTTTTCTTAATCATTTCTGAATAGGCAACAAATGCAAATTATAGAAACTCAGAAACATTGAAAAGTAGGATTTTCTCCCCTTTCTTCCTGGACCAATTTTTTTTTCAGTTTCTAAGATACCCTGCTTATCTTTATATATCTTTGTTTAAATATTTGACATATGGTAAATTTGCCAGACACGCTGCTCTGCTCCTTTCTTTTATCACTCAATACTACCTCTCATTCATAATTCTGCATTAGTACATAAAACTTTTAGCAGCTGCATAGGATTCCACAATTTATTTTATCAATCCCAATGGATAGATATTTGAAGTCATTTCCTTTTCTTTCCCTATTGCAAACAATGCTGAAATGGATATAATTGTACATACGTATTTGAACAGAGCTGTGAAATGATTCCTAAAAGTTTAACTTCTGGCCATGGATTAATAATTTAACAAATGACTACAAATTACCATCCATAAAGCCTTTACCCATTGATACTTCCACAAGCAATATGAGAGAGTGTATTTCAAAAAATGTGGCTCAAAATACAGTGTTTTATGATTTTTTTTTATTTTAGCCCATGTGAGAAGTGAAAAAAAAAGGAATATCATTGTAGCTTCAGTTTGCTTTTATGTGTTTCATATGGTTGAGACTGTTTTATGTTCATTTATGTTTAAATGCTACAGTATTTTCTCTTCTGGAAGCTATATGTTTACATCTCATCCTGATTGTAAAAACTGAAAACTTAAAAATACTTTAGATTTGTGCATCTGTAAAGTTGGTGGGTTGTTTACAAGCATCTATTTCCTACTAAGTCCACACTTCCATTGCTTCACATATCTTGGGTAGTTATTGAAAGAAAGTGAGCAGAAATGCCGGATACAGATCAAGCTTTATTAAAGGAAAAGAATCTGCTGGGCTGCATCCAAAGTGGAGGGCAGTTGGGGCTGCCCTCAAAATGGAGGACAGCACCAGGTGTGGGGGTGAGAGAGCTTATATAGGGTGCCAAGGGCTGGCTGATACAATCAAGGAGGGGCATTATGCTAATGCAGAAGCTATCCAACCAGGATGGAGAATTGCGCCCTTGTGGAAGCAAAAGGGTTTCTGTTTCTCAGAAATCATAAGATTTCTTACAAAGGGAGGGGCTGGTGACCACTTTGTGCTTATTGTATGCAAAATGGTGCTGGTCATGTCCAAGATCCATCAGTTATGTACACTTTTGTTGCTTATTGAAGCAAAGAATGAAATCAGTTTTGAGTTAGGAAGATGACTAGCAGAAAACAGATATTCACCACATCAGTACCTTATTCCAGGGACTAAGAGAAAGAATTCAATAGTGAATAAATAATTACTTATTAAAATTCAAAAAACCGGGGGAAAGTGTCCTAATAACAACTGAAGAATTTCTACACTTCCAGAATAGAAAACCATAAAGATGAGATTACACTTGAATTTCTCAAAGTACTGTTTTTAATAAATACCTAAATTTGATAATCAACATTTTATCTCTTGTATGTCTTTGTTTAGAACTCATAGAGGCTATTAAATTTAATTTACTTTCCCCTGAGGCTTGCATGGTAAAGGTGCACACAAAGGTGGGGCTTCTAAATAAGAACAGATTCTCATGAATAAGGATGCCATTTATTTATTACAATTTGGAAAAAAGCAGCAGGACTGAAAGCTGCCTACTTCAAGTTCTGGACAAGAATAATGGTATGGGAGAAAAAGCATATCTAATTTTGAATAATATGCCTGAGGAACTTTTCAGCAGGATCTATTCACTATTTCTTTGATATTCTTTCTAAGCAGTTTTGGACAAGTTTCACAAAGAAAGATGGGTACAGTGTTTAAACCCTAGCACATAAATTATTGATTCTCTCTGTTTCCCATTAGTTTGGCCTGGCATTTTTGAAGTTAATTTTGTATAATATTAACCAATGAAAATAAGACAAAGTAATATAAAATTAATCCTTTGACAATTTACACTTTTCTGTACTTTGTTACATTAGAACATTAATATTAAAAATTAGATGCTATTTTTCACTTATATTTTGAAAACATTATCATTTTTAATTTAATTTTTATAATTTTGATAGCTTTCAGTTACAAAACAGAAAAAAAAGACATCACCTGAAATATATGCTAAACTATATCCCTACTTTCTTCTAAACTTTTTTCCCCAAAACCAATTTTTTTAATACTCTGACTATTGTGTATGTAGAAAAATTCCAGGTTAAAAAAGTGGTTTTTAGTTTGTTTGTTCTAGATATAAATCAACCTTGACAACAGCAAAAACATAAGACAGACCCTGTTTGGATTATCTAGTCACAATTAGTTGAAAGTACAAAAAAAATCCTGTCGTTCAACAAGGATCCAGGAAAAGAAAGAGAAAAGTAAACTAAAACATGAGGAAATGAACTCTTGCATATGAGAGTAACTACTAACATTAGTATTTTTCTCTTATGAAATTTGTAATAAAGCTTCTTTCATTATTTTTTAATTTTCCCCCTGAAAATTTTATAAGTTACCTATAAAGAAATTTATATTCTTCAATCTCTCACTAGATTTTAAGTATTAAGAATAGCCTAGAAAATCAATAAATATTTGCTGCATAAATGAACACAATATACACAGATGCTTTCTAAATTACCAAACTGAGCTAGATGTATAACCAGGTAGACAAACAATGAAGAAGAGATGCTGTGGTGAGGTCATCTCCTATCAGATAAGAACTTCTGTCATAATAAACATCTGTTACGTTAAAAACAAAGCTGATAATAGTAATATCAGGATGTTTTGGGGAAATGAAAAGTAATTAGGGAAAAGAGAAATATGGCAATAAGATGTCAGGGTCTTTGGAGAGCAAAGGGCTTAGGTTTCAGTGTTGGCTCCACCATTTACTAGCTGTGCAGCCTTAGACAAGTTTCTTTTTTTTTTTTTTGTTTTTGTCTTTTGTCTTTTTCCGTGTCCGGCAATGGATCGCAACCCTCAGTGTTGCCCCCGTACCGGACCGGGGACCGGCAACGGGATTGCAACCCTCGGTGTTGCTCCCGCGCCTCGCTCAGCCAGTGAGTGGGAGCCGGTCTGAATGTGGGATCCGAACCCTCGGGCGGGAGCGCCGCCCTGCTTCCCAAGCGGTGCACTATCCAGTGCGCCACCGGGCCGGCCCATTAGACAAGTTTCTTTTTTTTTTTTTTGTTTTTGTCTTTTGTCTTTTTCCGTGTCCGGCAATGGATCGCAACCCTCAGTGTTGCCCCCGTACCGGACCGGGGACCGGCAACGGGATTGCAACCCTCGGTGTTGCTCCCGCGCCTCGCTCAGCCAGTGAGTGGGAGCCGGTCTGAATGTGGGATCCGAACCCTCGGGCGGGAGCGCCGCCATGCTTCCCAAGCGGTGCACTATCCAGTGCGCCACCGGGCCGGCCCATTAGACAAGTTTCTTAATCTCCCTTATCACTTGTATCCTTATCTTTAAAGTATAAAATTATTTTAATTATAAAATGTTATCTACCTCATGAATACGGCAAAGACATGTATTGATCACCAAATATTCATATGCTCTTGCTTCAACCCCTTGCAGCTGGGTGAGGCCCTATGAATAGCTGTGGACAATTTGTTATGAGCAGAAATGATGTGTGTCACTTCCATGCAGAAAAAAATTAAAAGCCAGTGAGCAATGCTCCTTTGATCTTTCCTCTAGTATGGTGATGGGGGAGAAAGCACCTTCCAGAGGTGGTGCTGAAAATGGTGGAACCCCAAGTCCCTGTGTGACTATGTGGAGCAGAACTCTCTGCCACCCTCCCTTCAAAAGGGTTATGTACTCTGTATAAGCACTAAATTTATTTATTTCTTTATTTTTCCCTGAGAATTAGAGGTTAGTACAGAGAAGATTTTGTTAAAATTAAATGAGATAATAATTGTAAAGGTATCATCCTGGCAAATGGCATATTGTGACAGCCAAATATTTAACTCAGTATATGGCAGACATTTTTAGTAAAGGGTCAGAGAGTAAAGAGTTTGAGATTTGCATGCCATATGGTCTTTGTTGCAACTATTCAACTTCACCACTACCATATGTGAAATGCCAATACATTACATGAAAACAACCACAGAGTATGTACAAAGGAGTGTTGCTGTGTTCCAATAAAATTTTATTTACAAAAACAGGTGGTGGGTTAGATTTGGCCTAATGACAATAATTTGCCAACCTCTTTATTAATTCAATATGATTTTGACTATAATGATGAAGATGATGAAACAAAAGGGCTTAGTTATATTGAGTTGAATTCACATGCATTTAAGGAGCATATAGGGACTGGCCGCTTAGCTTAGTCGGTTAGAATCCCTGTACCAGCCAGTCGCATGCATGCATAAATAAATAAATAAATAGCATAAAAGTGCTTGGAACTCGGTTATTTGCTATGGGATATAAACTTATGTATATTGAGCAGTCTACATGTGGCAAGCAGTCTGTCTTGTTCTTTATATAGAGACAGTCCATGACTTACCGTGGTTTGGCTTAGAGTTTGTCCACTTTCTGATGGTGTGAACATGATATGCATTCAGTAGAAACCCTACTTCAACTACCCACATAAACATCTGTTTTTCACTTTCATTAATTACAATATCCAAAAAATTACACGAGATATTCAGCACTTTATTATAAAATAGGCTTTATGGTAGATAATTTTGCTCAACTGTAGGCTAATATAAGTGTTCTGAGTACATTTAAGGTATGCTAGACTAAGCTATGATGTTCAGTAGGTTAGGTACATTGAATGCATTTTTGACTTATGGTATTTTTATCTTAGGATGAGTTTATTGGGACATAAGCCCATCATAAGTCAAGGAGCTTCTGTATGTGACTGAATTTGAACTTTACAGGTTGGCATCTTGCAGATAAGGATCTTAAGACCCAGAGAAGTTAAGTAAGGAGCCCAAGGTAATAGTGGTAGTAATTCTCAAATGTGGGATTAGACTCCAGTCCTAACTGACCCCAAGTTCTGAGCTCTTTCCATGTTCTTGTAATGGTTACATGGAATAATCAAGATCTAAAGTAATTATAAAGACCTTTTTTTTCTCCTTGTAATTGTGTCTACAAACCCAATCTGTGAAATTATTTCTTCTCATGCAATAAAACTTGGGCAGATTGCCCAGATAGCTTATCTGTCCACTCTAAGATAATAATAATAATATTAAGAAAAATCCTTTGGTCACATTAGTCAATGAAATATTCTCAGTTCAGTAATGAATATATCCTATCCAGTGTAATAATAAAAACTTTGAACTTCAGCCAAAGTGAAATCTTTGCCTCAATGTTCATTCAGGCCTGCTAAAGGTAGGAAATGTGCACTCAGAAAGGGTACAGCGGGGAGAAACTTCTTACCTTTTAATTCCCCAGCACTTTCTCACTATTTCCAATACCTCTTTTGCTAAAAAAGGCAGACTCTTTCTGCTTGAGGTGTGGGGAGTGCTCTTATTTACAGTTTCTTTTTCTCTAGGAATATACCTCCTGCTGACCCTTACCTCCTTCAAGCCTTCTTCTGCCAAGGCATGCTCCTCTCTCCAGGTGATCTTCTTGGGCAGAATCTAAAATAACTCCAATCTCTCTCACTCGCGCGCGCACACGCAATAATGGTGCTTAAGTCCCACGTCCAGGTTTCTCAAGTTTTAGGGGTCTGTTTAAAGCACTTCCCATCTGGTTTGAGGGCGGGTAGAAGTATTTCTCAATCCCTTATAACTCTCTCCATCCTCCAACTGCTTCAGCTTTGTAAAATTTGCAAAAGCAGTATTCAACCACCTCCTCAACTATCCCTGACTAATGGGTCAAACACCCCCCTATGAAATGTGGGAGAAATTAGTGTCTATTATCCTAGAGCAGTTGTAGAAACTTTTTAACAGTCTTACGTAAAAGCCTAAAATACCCTATTTTTTCTTAATGCACTTGTAGTATGATTGTGAATATAAAACTAATACTCCAGAAATGTTTACAAGGTTCTTATAGATCACAAGGGACTTAGGGGGTCAATAAATTTATTTCTAGGCTGAATCAATGAATATTTACTTTGTCCCTAGCTTTTGTGAAGTGCTGGACAAGGCCTTAACTAAGACTGAAACCAAATGCAGATGTCATTACAGTCACTTTTTGAATCTCTCTTGAAGCAATTGCTGCCCCTTTAAAAGTCCCATTTCCATTGTTTTGCTAAATCTTGGGGTCTCCCTGTTATTTTAAGCAAATGTGTCTCCCTGGCAGAACAATATCAATCTTGACAGAATATAATAAATTACAGAATTCAAACGTTGAAGACAAGGCTGATGTTTCATCATTTCTTCCTGAGAGGTTCCATCATTAGCTCTTCTCTTTTTTTTCTTTTTTTCCTTTCTTTCTATTTTTCTTTTCTTTTTGTATTAAAGCATAATTGATTATGCATATTTATAGGGTACAGAGTTGAATCTTAACACCTATGTACAATGTTTGATGATCAAATCAGGATAATCAGCATGTTATTCATTATAAGACAATCTCTTCTAATGGTTCCTTTCATGACACATGTGACAGGAATGCATGTCACCACTCTCTAATTGCACTCAAGTACAGAGGCTGAGACTCTCTTTTAGAGACCACTCTTACTATTGTGGTTGAAAAGAACTCATTCTGCATTTCTGAGAGCTTCCACATAGCTTAGGCCATTTCTTGATGCTGACTGCATCTTTGCACGAGATCTACCCACATCCAGTTCCTTATTCCTGGCTTCTCTGACTTTCATCAACATCATGTGCATTGCAAACAAACATACCAAAATGGTGGCTTTTCAGGTAATAAACTGAGCTTACAAAAGTAAAGAAAATCCACAGGGCATTGGAAAGTAGAACATGATAAAGTGAAACTAAAACTGTAGCTGCCCTCCGGGAGAATATGCCACATTTTAATAGCGATGAAAAAATGCAGAAATAAACATCAGTATCTTTGCACAGAAACTAGACTGACACAAATTTAAGTCTGTCAATAGCAAATATAGCTGAGGATGTGAAGTAAAAAATGATCTCTACTTCTGGTGGGAGTGTACATTGGCAAAACCACTTTATAGAATAATCTGGCAATACCTAGTGAATGCAAAAATGAGCTGACCCTGTGGCCCAGCAATTTCTATCTTAAATATATAGCATAAAGTTGTGCTCAACTATGTGTACAGAGAGATCTGTAAAATAATATTTTAGAAGCACTGTCCATGATTGAAAAAACAAACAACAACAAAACTTAAGAAAAGCCTAATATCCGTGATAGAATGGATTTTAAAATGTGGTATATTTGTACACTGGGGTACTATCCAGCAGTGAAAACAAATGAACCAGATTGAGTAATACAAATGTGAACAAACTTCATAAATATAATTTTGAATGTAAAAAGAAAATTATAGAAGAATATACAAAACTTTAAAATAAGTAGGATCATACTGTAATTTGTTTGATAAACATACATATGTAGAAAATGTATGAAGAAATGTATGATATAATGAAATTCTGGAAGCCACATAAAAAACTAAAAAATGGTATTCTGAGGGAAGAAGGGAGTAAATAGGAAGAGACATGGCAAATGAAAGCAGGGATAGAAGTAAACTTTAACAATATACTATTTATATTTCTAATTATGAATGACATAATTACTATTTTCTAATTATGAATGACTACATTACTATTCAAAAGTGCATGGAAGTGATTAGGGACTAAATTCAGGTTAATAAAGAGAAAAGAGAATGTGATTGGTTGGAGAGATACCAAAAAAGGTCACAATTATATTTATAGCATTTTATTTATTAAACTGAATGATGAATACACATTATTTCATTATTCTTTATACCTTTTGCACATCTGAAACATAATATTTTAAAGTAAAGCCTTAGCTTTCAAAAGCATTGTTTTTCCTAAAGGCTTGACAATCCAAATTTGGAAGTCAACAAACCATATCTTAACTTTTTATTCTTCTTTATAATTTTACTATACTAATCCCTACGTGTGTCAGGGAAGTGGGGATGACTCTAATTATGGGAAAAGCAAATTACCAGGAAGTATAAAGTGTGAGGAAGAAAAGTAGACTAACATTTTGAGATATTATTGTACCCCATTTACACATCCCTCACTGTCTGACACTCTTGCCTTTGACATATTTCTTAAATCACTTTTCCAGAATTAAATAAATTATTGAAGATATTATCATCCAATGGCAATGTTTGTTATCTCTGTATTCATTTATCATAAAGTTGATCTAACATTCCATTTATGTAAATATAGCTTTGATTTTATAATACTTCTGAGCAACACTAATATATTTTACCTTAAAAAACCAAAACCTGAAATCGTAAAACTAAGCTTTAGTTTTGATTCCCCTTTTAGAGTTTGATTTTGACAGGCCAATTTTTCTTTTTCAAATGGTTTCCTTACCTGGAGAATGGACAGTGGCCTATGCAGAAAGGCCACTGTGAGAATTACGTCAAATTAAAATACTAATACTAAATAAATCAGACATAAAACATCCTAACTTATCATCTGTAACAAAATAAATGTTCAAAAATCGAACAATCCACCCAGCAAGAAAAATAGCATAAATCTGCCTACATTTGTGACCAGTCAGGAAGTTCGCACGAGGTCTCAGGGTCATTATGACTTTCCAATATGTGCATATATTCCTATGAATAAACAAGCTAGAAGATATTTAGGAAAGTATGTACACATAGTAGGTATATTTAAATATTTTAGTAAAAAAACTCTGAGATGAGATAATTCTTAAAAACTTTGGTCAATGCCTTCTAAAACTAATTTAGAAAAACAAAGAAATGAAAAATTCCAAAACAAATTAAAAGCCCATTTCGTTAAGTTTCACAAAATTGTACTATAGTACCTTTATTTTTAATATGTATGCATTTATATGCTTTCCACAACATGTACAAAACTAATTTTACATATAAAAGAAGGATAAATATATACATATATTAAAATATAAAATATGCCCATCTACACAAACATGTTTGTGTAGCTATATATGTACACATACATATATGAAAGTCTGAATGTAAAAACAAAAATGTGAATTAGGGAGAAAGCCTTTGCTCTGTGAGAGAGCTCAAAGTGTTATTCATTAAACAATAATTCCTTTTACTATTATCTTGTACACAACTTCTAAGGTCAAGTCTTACATAAAGTGAGCTAAACACTAATAACTTCTCAGGTGCTAAAATTAATAAGATAGGTTTAATTTATGGTAAAAACAGTAAGAAAAAAGAAACCTAGGCCTATGTACTAAGCTTCCATTTTAAAAAGGAATGCCAAAAAATCATTTTAAATCCCAAGTTATTTTCCCTCGAAATTTTTTTCTCTTAGAGTGAACAAATACTGATGTATTATACTCCATGTCTACATATTGAAATAATTCAAACCTAGTATTTCAGGATAAAGTCTTTCAATGGTGTTTCCACTGTAAGACACCGAGATTAAGGAAAAATCAGCTTAACTTGGCACCTGCTGAGAGTATGCTTTAACCACATAGCTCATGATGCATTTCTCTTATCCTGTTAAACAGGTAGCAGTACTATTTTTGATCTTAGCATACAGTCAGCTTGTTTTGAAATCCAGTCATATATTGGATGTGCTGACCCCCTGGTATAGTGAATTCCACAGGCAGGCATTCCACGCTATGAAAAGTGGTATTCAACTAGAGGGGTTCATGAAGAAAGTGAAAGTCTCTCAAATTAATTTCAGAAAGTGCCCTAAGCCCCAGCCATCTCCCCTCCAATGTTCTTTGCAGCTTCTTAACTCTCCTGGACTAGTTGAGCCTAGGTGAGTTGGCTGCCTCCCCCTATGGCAATATTTCCTTTTCAAAGGGCAGTTACCATGGTTGTGTAATTTTGTGCAGGGATTGGGAGGCTTTGTGATTGACCAAGCTGTGCTGAAAGATAACAAGCACAAAAACTACAAGTTTAAACTGTGGAAAACTTTTTCAAACTCTCAGTGGAATGTGGAAGAAAAAGTGTTTTCCACACTGAAAATGTCTTGCATTTTAAAACATCATCTAACTGCAAGGGGCTGAGGACACTTAAAGCTTTTTATTAAATTTGGGTCTTAGACCTCTCAATCTCTTAGTGAGCATGTGGAGAACAGAAAGCATGTAGACACATAGAATTAATACAAAGTCTAGAAACACTGGAAAGGACTAAAACTCCTGGCTCATTTACTGTCACACCTTGGATCACGTAAATGGTTGGTGACTCTTAGAGCCTCCTTTAGCTCTAGGTTGATGCACTATCATTCATTCTGATATTCCTATTACTATATGCTCTCCCTGTGTCCAGCAATTTCCTCCACCTACAATGTCCTCTCTTGAAATCCTAGGTATGAGCAAAGTTTTGCACCCAAATCTCCTGTGATTTTCTTGCTAATAAAATAGTACAATTCTGACTAGCTAATGGTAGTATTGGATAAATTAAAAGATGATAGAATTATACTCAAAGAATGTTGTTCAAAAACAAAACCTGTATATATGGAGCCACCTACTCTGTGTCAAGAACTTTGCAGGGTGCTTTTGCTTACATTATCTCAACCAACCCTTTCAATATGAATGTTTGTTGACTAACCAATTTCTTTTTCTTCTTACTAAAATGTTTCCAATTTTTTTCATGGTTCCATTGTTTCTAGTTAAAATTCCAGGCTCTGATGCAAGTAGCCATGGTCATGTGATACACTTCTGGCCAATGAGATAGAAGTGAAAGCGTGTGAAAAAAGGCTTTCTTTCAAAAATTTACCTTAAGAAATAAAAAAGGCAAATCCCTGGGAAGATAAGTTTTTGTCTTTTGTCCCTTTTTGTTCTCTTATCCCTCTTCCCACCTGGGACAATAGTATGATAGTGACACCAGGACACCAGGAGGAGGAGCAGTCATCTTTGACCAAACCACACCGTAAAAAGGTTGGAGTAGAAAGATAAACTAAACTTAAATTTTGAACAACATTTTTGGGCAGCTCAAGCAGCCCTGAACTCTCTACCTCCATCATTTTTGGTAAGTGAAAAATATAATCCTTTTTACTGAAGACTTTTTTTTTGTCAAGCTTTCTGTTACTCCCAGTTTAATGTAGTCATTACTTATGCACACAGCATAGCGACTCTCTGAGCTATGTGGTGTATCCCACAGCTAGGAAGTCAGAAAGGGAGGCAGGATTTGAAGATCTCTTTATAACTTTAAGCCCCTTTCTACTTTTACTCATTTGTTGATGGTCTTAGATAGCTTAATATTTTTGTTAGTGATTTAAATGGAGACATAGAAGAGTCAGCCATCATATTTGCAACTCCTCAAAACTTGAATGATAGCTATTATACCACACTCTGAGACTGCAACTGCCTTGACATATTGGATTTTCTGTGTCAAGTTTTTCACCACTGATTGAATTTATATTCAAATAATTCATAGTTTGATAAATCTGTTAGAATCCAAGTGGAGATATTGAGTAGGCAGGTGGATATTGTAGTCTGGAATTCAGAAGAGAGATGTGAAAATATAAACTTATTCATCAATGGCATATATATGGTATTTTAAGCAACATGACTTGGTGAGATTGCAAAGAAAAAAGAATAAATAGAAAAGGAAATAGAATTAGTGACTGAAGCCTGGGCTTCTACAGTAATATTGCTGAGGAGAATAGTCAGTGAAGGAACAGAGAAGGAACAATCAGTGAATGCAGTATTCAGAAGAACAAGTGATGAAACTATATGTTCTATAGTGTCAAATACTGCTAATTTGTCAAGTAAGATAAAAAATTGAATTGACCATTGGATTTAGCCACATGAGGAATTTTGGTGTGGTGACCATCCATCTTAATGTACCTGTGGAACTCTCAGTTTGTGTCTGTTGTCTTGGTTTAATTAATAATAATGGCTCCTTTCATTCTTGTGTCATAGTTTGAATAATAAATTATATGACCATCCTATTCATTGATGATCATTTCAAGGGCAGTTTTAGTGGAATTCTAGAAGCAAAAATCTGATTTAAGTGTAAGTAAGAACAAACGAAGAAAGAGTAGAAAAAATCAAAGCAGCAAAAAACCTTATGCTGAGAAATAGGATGAAAGCAATCACGTGCCAAAGGGATTCAGTCGATAGTGAAAAATTATTGATGCAAGAGAGAAAAGGAAAAAGGTCCTGGCATAAATGAGAAAAGGTTGGTTTAGAGTTGATAAAAATGGGATACCATTCCCCAAGGGTCTCTTGAATTTCTGCATGTTTTGTGACTGAGGCACTTATTGTGCTGTGTTCTAGGCTGTGTTTTAAGAATATTTGTACAGGGCCGGCCTGTGGCTCACTTGGGAGAGTGGGGTGCTGATAACACCAAGTCAAGGGTTAAGATCCCCTTACTGGTCATCTTTAAAAAAAAAAAAAAAAAGAATATTTGTACAATCAACAGTCTTTGAAGAAGAGGGACTTTCTTTATAGCAAAAGACAGGTTTGCGGGCCGAGCCCGTGGCGCACTCGGGAGGGTGCGGCGCTGGGAGAGCAGCAGCACTCCCGCCGCGGGTTCAGATCCTATATAAAGGGATGACCTGTGCGCTCACAGTGCTCACTGGCTGAGCGCAGTGTGGCCGGTCTCAAAAAGGAAAAAAAAAAAAAAAAGACAGGTTTGCTTACAGCCCTGGAAGACAGAGATAATGTCTTCCTCTGAAGCAAAGAGCAGGCATCATGTTTGCTGCCCTTTATAAAAATCTGAGTTCCCTAAGCTCAGGGTTCCCCTCCTATAATATAGCCTACTGCATGCTCAGGTATCATAGGCCTCCCTAATGTTGCCTCTGGGAATTGGGGCTTGAAGAATTGGAGCAAAAATTCTCATACTCTGGCTATTGCTCTTGCCATGCATAATAAACTGTTTTACATATCTAATCCAGGAATTATGTGTTTTGTACCACTAACCACTCATCTTGTGGGACAACTTGTTTGCTTGGAAGTAGGGTAAAATCTCAGACCCTTCAGAGTTCTTGACAATATGATCCTAGAGATTAGGATGATAAATACTACAAATGTCATCTATAATTTTTATTGGGTTTTTCACTGTATATAAGATTTAGGTTTTTATGTAATCAAATCTATTAATCTTGCCTCATAACTTGAGGGTTTCACGGCTTGCTTAGGAAGATTTCATTCATCCTTTTATAGATGAATGACTGTCCTTTATTTTCTTCTAGTGCTCATTTTTATAGTTAATTTCTAAGGTTTGATCTTGAATCCACCTGGAATAAGTTTTTTTTTTGTATGAGATAAGGTTTTTCCCCCAAGTACATGGCTTAACACTATTAAAGTCCATCCTTATCTGATTATTTGTCTTTTTTTATAAAATATTAAATCCCTAGTATGAAAATTTTTATGTTCTGGATTTTTCATATTCACATACGTATGTATGTATGTGTGTATGTGTATGTGAATATATTTAATCCTTTTCAACGTATTTAATTGTTGTCTGGTATGTACTACACACTGTGGTGTACCCTATTCCATAGTAGTTTACAAAATAGACATAGTTTTTGCTCCCATGGAAATTAGAGACTCTCCGGAAAAATAAATACTAAAAAGCTCATCAAATAAATATATAATTTAAAAGTATAGTAAGTACTATAAGGAAAATTTTTAAAAATGCTTTGTCAGAATATTGAGATAGGAGGGAGATCTATAGATGTAGGTCTCCTGTGAGGAGGTTATCATTGCAGCCTACACACAGACTATAACAATTGAACATTATAAAGAGTGGGTGGAAGAGTATTCTAAGCTGATGGAACAGCACATTCATGGTAAAAGGATATTTCAGAAAAGGATCATGCAATGGTTTTTGCTTACCAACCAACAAAATCTGCCTTACAGGGCTGATCTTTTGATTAACTGAATCCAAGTCAACCAGTTATATTGTACAGCTATGGTATTGATATATTTTCAAAAAGTGTGAGTAATATTTACTTCCTTGTAGAGTTAAGGTCAAATCATTGTAGGTATGGTAGTAGTCATTGTAATTAATTCTCCAACATCTATTCTATTTGGAATAATCAATCTAATCCACTTTTCTTGCTGGAATTGTTTTTAGGAATGGACTCAAATCTGGAAATTAAGATGTGAAGAGAAGTCTAGCAGGCAGCTTTTGTAAAAATATTTCCCAACTCCGAAGAATGAGTTATAAAACAAGAAGGATTCTTTTTGCCTAGGAGTCTGAATGTAACTTTTGAGTTCTTTCAGGTGCTTTCTGTCAGCTTTAGGATAAGTCAGTATGTGTGTGAGCAAAACAATGAGAATTGAGGATTAGCAGGATAACAGGAAGAGCCCTCATATAATGTGCCTGAGACCTGCCAAAATTCTGGACTTATTTTTAAGGTCAGTAATGTATTTCCTTGTAGTTAAATCATTTTTAATTGAGGTTTTCTGGTTTTGCAGCTAAAAACATTCTAATACTTACCGTAATACTTATTTTTAACTCAAGTCTGAGGCCTGAAAAGTGGGAGAGGATTAGCAGAGAAAAGTGGCTTATGGCTTCAAAACTCCCACCTCTTAGCCGAGAACAAACACATCTATGTAACATTTCTTAAAATCATTTGATAACAATTGTAGAATTGCAATGTTCTTTGGCCATCATGCTTTTTGGTCTTTCCTATAATATATAATTGAATTTGATTCCCTATTTCTGCTTCTTCTTAGGTAAGCATGGCAAGGTGGTGTTGGATATCACACCCTTAAAGTCACATCCCTTCACCCTCCTATACGTAACATCTGGGAATAAAGTAGACCTAACGTAGTTCTATAGTGAAATCCAGTTCTCTATAGAACAGGGACTTACAGTGGAGAGTAGGATCAAACTGAGCTATGCAATATTGAGTCCTTACTTTCTTGTGCTCTTGCCCTGTGCCTGTATAACCCAAGGTATGTCTTTTCCTTGTGCTTGCTGCTGGGCAGGAGTCCGTGTTGTTTTCATCCCCATCACTAATGGCCTGGCCACACACATATTCTGACACCCTTTCTTGTGCTCTTGCCCTGTGCCTGTATAACCCAAGGTATGTCTTTTCCTTGTGCTTGCTGCTGGACAGGAGTCCGTGTTGTTTTCATCCCCATCACTAATGGCCTGGCCACACACATATTCTGACACTGCTTTTACTATGATTTTTGTTAGGCCTGATACTGAGCCTTTTTTCTAGTGTTACCATTTAGCAGGAGAATAGATGTCTCCTTCTTTTTAGTGTTCCCTCTCTTTTAGGGTGTTTTTCTGCTCTTCATAGTGATAAAAGATCTATCTTCTATCACTATAGCAAGAATATCTATCATTAAAATGCATATTATATTGTATTTTCATATTTTTATCATCAAAATATGCATGTGAGATTATTTCACTCCATTGCTATTCTTTGGCTGAAATAATTTTTTGAATGTATATGTCAACTTTCTGACTCATATGTTTACATTTTTCATGGACTTTAGTTTTAATTCAGTTAATTAAAAAGTAAATTCACCATCTACAGAAATTCCTAGACACAAGAACAGACAAGATAATCCCACAATTTATTGCTTTAGAAAACATTTTTAGAAATCAACATGACAAGTATCTGATTGGCCAAATCAAACTTGTTGATATATCACTGTCTTTATAAGAGTAGTTTAAATGAACATCTAACTTGTCACTAAGATGACTCGTGCTGGGGTTTTTGTTTCCAGGGAAATTGATTAGTGTGTCTAAATGCTAAGGAAAGTGGTGGCTGGCAGAGGCACCTTACATGTAGTGATTATAAACAGCTGTTAGGAATACATGTGATGGAAGTAGTAAACAAATATTAATTTTCTTCATTTAAATCACTACGTTTTGGGTGCTGTAATTTTATATCTAAAAATTTTAAGGATCTAGTGGAACCTCTGTTTTATAAATGGAAAAAGAAAGGCCCAGAGGGAAAAATATTTTCTCTAGGTAAGTAATGAGAAGTAAAAAGTAATCACATATAATCAAGGCCTTTGTTTAAAAAATGAAGAAAAATAATTTAAATATTAAAAAATTCACTAGTGTTTTATTGGATTTTTGTAAATCTCTTTTGAAATTGTATTGCATAATATGTGAACTATAGGACTAATGGTAATCCCCAAATTGTAGTGGCCCCAGATAACAAAATTTGAGTGTACTACTGTCTAAATTCTGTAATATTTCAATTATGTATCTCCTCCTTGAATTCGATTGCAATTTGGAAAAAAATTAAGAAAAGCCTTAAAAATAGTTTACTAGCACACTGAAAATCAATATAACAATTGGTTTTGCTTTGCACCCAAACGTATTAATTTAGTTCATAAATCAGTTTAATTTATTTGTATCCTTTTCAGAAAGAAAAAGTGAAAATCTTTCTCAGGCTATTTTCTAACTTTTCCATTATTGGATAAAAAAGCTGTTAGGTCTGATAGATTATTTTCTAGAAGCAAGTTATTGATGATCATTTTAAAATCACTAGCTTATATGGATTGTGCTTTAACATCATACTTCTGGAAATGTACATGCAAAATGAGATGGTTATGAAATGGCCTAAAGGAAAAAGTTTTGTGTCCTGTGTGAGCAAAACTGTTAGAGGCAAAAAGATGTGGAAGAACAGGGAAGTAAGGAATGTAATGTTTTAAACATGTAGTACTTAAATAATTAATTTATGTGTCAAATTTCACGTTCCTAGGATAAAAATGCCAAAAAGCAGTTTAAATATCCTCTCAGGAAGATATTGTGGAGAGAGTCTGGCTTGTGTTTCTGTGTGTCTTGTATGTGTTTCTCCTACAATCTTCCAGGTGAGGCCCCCTCATAGAACTCACTGTACATCCTTTAATTATCTATGCTTTTCTTTTCATAGATTTATTTGCCCATTATGATTTCTTCGCTGTGAACTTGACATTCGTACTCTTTACTCATTTTAATGAGTTGCTGCTCTTATCCTTTTCTTCATCAAAATATCACTACAAATTATTTTATATTTAAAAATTCATATAAATATTAAAATTATCCTGTCTAGTACTAAGAAAAAAAGATTGGGACTTCCATTTCTAAGAAAATGGTGAGCAAGATTGTTTAGAGGAATCAAACTGCTGAAAATATCAAAACAGTTAGATATAATATATTTTAAAATCATTTTAAACCAAAGAGATCCATTAAGACAGTAAATGGATTTAAGGGAATTAGGAATCTAGAGAGATAGGTGGAATCTTGAAGCCACTTTTTCCCTAAAGGCATTTTGCAATTCATGAATAGATGAACTTCTGTTTTGATGGCCTTCAGTGGTGTGGGGAACAGAAGTTGAAGCCTTGGGCTTTCCAGAGTGGGGACTCCAATAGGACACACTCCGTATTAAGTTGGGATTTCCAAAAGATATACCTTCAGAGTGAAGGAGCCAGAACAATGACTACCAGGAAATATTATGGCAAGGTGCTCAGCACTTTGCAGAGTAAGAAGAAACTGCTCCTAAGCAATGAAAAAGGAAAGCTGTTCTATGTATCTGTGCTTTCAGTCTGACCTATGTATATACAAACCATTATCAGCTGACAGAGGTAGATTTGCAGCTCAGTGGAGAAAGTAGGCACAGTTATGAGTTAGAGTGGGACAAAGACATTTTATACAAGATTTGGATATAGGAAGTGGAGAGTCAGTCACATCCCTTTATACTCAGAAGATTGGAATTGCTGTAGTAACTCCCACATGCTGTTCTTTTATTTGCTTTCTCACCCGCTTAGAGTCAGGCAGAAGCCAGGGATTGTGGTTTGATTGTGTCCCCCAAAGAGATATGTTGAAGTACCCACCCTTAGTATCTGTGAATGTGGTCTATTTGGAAATAAAGTCTTTGAGATATAATCAAATTTAATACTGGGTTAGGGTGGGTTCTAATTCAATATACAAGCATACCTTATTGTATTATACTTCAATTTATTGCACTTCACAGATGTCGAGTTTTCTACAAATTGAAGTTTTGTGGCAACCTGGTTCAAACAAATCTATTGGTGCCATTTTTCCAACAGCATGTGCTCACTTCCTGTGTGTCACATTTTGGTAATGCTTGCAGTATTTCAAACTTTTTCATCATTATTATATTTTTTACGGTGATTTGTGATCAGTATTTTTGCTGTTACTCTTGGAATTGTTTGAGGGTACCATGAGCCATGCAACTAGAAATGATTAAGCTTAGTAAGGAAGGAATGTCAAAAGCTGAGCTAGGCCAAAGCTGCCTAGCTCTTACACCAAACAGTTAGCCAAGTTGTGAATGCAAAGGGAAAGTTCTTGAAGGAAATTAAAAGTGCTACAGCAGCGAACACACAAATGATAAGAAAGTGAAACAATTGTGCTGATATGGAGAAAGTTTTCGTGGTCTGGATAGAAGATCAAACCAGCCACAACATTCTCATAAGCCAAAGCCTAATTCAGAACAAGGCCCTAACTCTCTTCAGTTCTGTGAAGGCTGAGAGAGGTGAGGAAGCTGCAAGAGAAAAGTTTGAAGCTGGCAGAGGTTGGTTCATGAGGTTTAAGGACAAAATCCATCTCCATGGGGGAAGCAACACTAGAGTGCAAGGGGAAGCAACAAGTGCTGACATAAAAGCTGCAGCAAGTGATCCAGAAGATCTAGCTAAGATCACTGAAGAAGGTGGCCACACGAAACGACATTCTCAGTGTAGATGAAACAGCTTTATATTGGAAGAAGATGCTGTTAGGATTTTCCCAGCTACAGAGGAGAAGTCAGTGCCTGGCTTCAAAGCTTCAAAGGACAGGCTGCCTCTTTTGTTAGAGGCTAATGCAGCTGGTGACTTTAAGTTGAAGCCAGTGTTCATTTACCCTTCTGAAAATCCTAGGGTCCTTAAGAATTATGCTAAATCTACTCCACCTGTGCTCTATAAATTTTGGAACAACGAAGCCCAGACGACAGTGCAGCTTTACAGCATGGCTTACTGAATATTTTAAGCCTACTGTTGAGACCTACTGCGCAGAAAAAAAGATTCTTTTCACAGTGTTACTGTTGTCAATGTACCTAGTTACCTAAGAGGTCTGATGGAGATGTACAAGGAGATTAATGTTGTTTTTATGACTGCTATAATAACATCCATTCTGCAGCCCATAGATCAAGGAGTAATTTCAACTTTCCAGTTTTTTTACTTAAGAAATATACTTCACTTTTCATTAATTAAGAAATAGTGAATCTCTGATAGATCTGGGCAAAGTAAATTGAAAACCTCTGGAAAGGACTCACCATTCTAGATGCCATTAAGAACATTAATGATTCAAGAGAAAAGGTCAAAATATCAACATTAACAGGAGTTTGGAAGAAGTTGTTTCCAATCCTTTCTAGATGCCATTAAGAACATTAATGATTCAAGAGAAAAGGTCAAAATATCAACATTAACAGGAGTTTGGAAGAAGTTGTTTCCAATCCTCATAGATGACTTTGTGGGGTTCAAAACTTCAGTGGAGAAAGTAACCGCATATATGGTAGAAATAATAAGAGGACTAAAATATGAAGTGGAGCCTGAAAATGTGACTGAATTGCTGCAATCTCATGATAAAATTTTGACAGATTAGGAGTTATTCAAAAGGGTGACAAAAGAAAGTGATTACTTGAGATGAAATCTACTCCTTGTAAAGATACTGTAAATACTGTTGAAATGACAAGAATTTAGAATATTACATAAGCTTAATTGATAAAGCAGAAACAGGGTTTGAGAGGAGTGATTGCAATTTTCAAAGAAATTTTACTGTGGGTAAAATGCTATCAAATAGCATGGCATGCTACAAGAAAATCTTTCATGAAACAGAAAGTCAATCAATGTGGCAAACTTGACTGTTGTCATATTTCAAGAAATTGCCACAGCCACCCAACCCTTCAGCAACCACCACCTTGATCAGTCAGCAGATATCAACATCAGTACAAGACCCTCCACCAGCAAATTAATATTGAGATTGATATTATTAAGGAAGCTACTAAATAGTGAAGTGAGAGAAAACAAGAGAGTAAAGATTAGACAGGAGAGTTATTCAGAAGTTAAGCAGAGAAATCTCACACAAGTAACTCTTTTATGATGTTTCTCTGAAAAGAGATGAAAGTTGTAGGATATAGCCAGAGGAGGATGAAAGACCTAAGGAAAATTTTGTTTGGTTTTTTAGTGTTTCCTTGCTTTTGTTTTTAGGATGGAAAATGTGTCAGCATTTTGAAAGTTAAGAGAAAGGGAGAAATTAAATATACAGGTGTTGAGAGGGTTAGAGATAGGATTAGCTTTTGAAAATATAAAGAAAAACAATAAAAAAAAAGTTTGTGCATTAGATGCTTTTTGTATGTGGCAAGGAGGAGACTTGAGAGTTAAATGCCTGACAAGCTCTTTTCTCTGCTCAGATGGTTTTGGTTAGCAGAGTAGAAGACTTAGGAAAATGAATACAATATAGAATAGCTCCCGTGGGAAATCTGCAGAGAGAACAGGCTGAGGACACATAGAGGAACTGTAAAGGAAAGCTGAGGGCTCTCTGAAAAAAAGGAGCTTTATTGGTGCTGCCAGGAGATGTGCTAGGCCTTTTCATAGGTGTTACTGCACTGAAATCTTTCATCAGATCCTCCTGAGGCAGTGAATCCCATTCTACACATGGAGAAATGAAGACTCATGGAGAGTGAATTACCTGATCATCCTAACACAGAGTGAAGGGTCGAGGATTTGAATCCACATCTCTTAGGCTCCAGAGCAGAACTTCCCACATCATACTTCTCCCATATTTCAATGTCACACAGTTTTTGACGTGTGCTTGCCCACAAACCCTGTCCCTAAAAGAAAGAGCTTCTTTCTGCACCACGAGTACAAGTCAAGAATTGGTCCCTCCCGTGGAACCATTTATAAAAATAGGAGGCTGCTGCAAGGACAGGAGGGCGCTGTCTCATTCTCACGGTGGATGCCAGCTCAGGCACGGACTGGTTGATCTGCTGTGTCTGACTATTCATCAGGAGAAATGGGAATTATGAGTATGCAGTATAGAATAGTGGTTGGGGGGCATGCACCCCACTGTTTGGTGCAGCAGGTCGGAGTGTTTTCTTTAGGTTAAGGGGTTTCTATTTAGAGTAGCTGGGCTTGCACCATCTTTCTAATACCTGCACAGAAGGCAATTTTCTCAGGCAAGAAGATCCCAGCAGTAGGAGACTGAACAGGAGATGATAGACTGACATAACAGGATATCGTGGAGTACTCCCTATTCTGGTAGCTGTGTAGCAGAGAGACCTAATTTCAGACCTCCCTAGGAATTCACCCACTCATGTAACCCATGAGACAAAAGGCACTGCACATCCCACCAGGGAGAACAACTAAAGAACAACAGCAACACCAGCCAGAGCTCGTGCAAAGGGAGAAAAACCTTAAAATGGATTTGCAATTGAAATTTTAGCCTAGACTAAGCTGTACTGGGCTTTTCAGAACCTAACTGAGCAAAAGAGCTAACAGAACTTTGTACAATGTTCAGTGACAGAAACAAGAGAAAAACAAATCATGGTTAAATACAGTGATGGGAGGAAAAAAATAAAATCTTTACTTCTTTATACCCCCACTAAAATCAGATTATTTGATAAACAAATTACACATGAAATCATAAAAACTTGAGTTAATAGGACCCCAGAGACTTAGTATTTGATGTGGTTTGGTAACAACTTCAGAGTGAAAGTCAAGACTGCAGACTCATACACCTAGAGACAGTTTATACAGCATGCCAAGTACAAAAATCATGGTAACATTCATAATGGACATTTTTTTTTTCCCTTTTTGTCTTTTTTCGTGACCGGTAACAGGATCGCAACCCTCAGTGTCGCGTCTCTATATGGGATCCGAACCCTCGGCGGGAGCGCCACCGTGCTCCCAAGCACCGCACTCTACCAAGTGCGCCACCGGGCCGGCCCCATAAGGAACATTTTTATCTGTTCCTTTTTGCATAGTTTAAAACTGTTTTTTTGCCATGAACATTATCTTCACTGGAAGAAACAATTCCTGCATCTTGTTTACTTTCCATGTTCTCAGTCTTTCATCTCCATAGCCAGGTGAGACTCCAATTGCTATGTCACTTAAAAATAAATCTTCTCCATTTTATCTATAACTTCTGGGTTTCTTTCATTTAAAAAATAAAGCCAATTATCTACCCTCTACTTGAAATAAGCTCCTTATTCTGATTTTTCTTGTCTTAAGTCAAGTTCGTCAAGGTTGAGAGGACTGGATGGGCTGAGAGAGCCCTTCAGCAAACTTGAGAACACCAGGCACAGGCTCAGAGGTACTCTCTAACTATGTGATTCTGGGTTCTTCCCATCTGGATTTATTTTAAAATACAAGTGCTCCATAATTAATTCTCCTTTTATAATTAAATAAATAAATCCTAACTGAATGTCTGAAGATTTTGAAGAGCATAGTTGTTGACACAAACTGAATGTTGAGTTCCTTTATTGTGTTCAATGATATCTAAGGCTGGATATTTGCAGTTTAGAAAGATAAAGAATTCCTCAAAGAAAATCCTGGTGCTTCCAAAAGGATGGCAAAATATTAATGTGCTACTATGGAAAACCAACATAGACTTTGCAGGGAAATAGATCTGAGTTCAAATCTATATTCATGCCAGCACTTTCATTTCATCAATAATACCAATAGGCAATAATTCTTTCTTCAGAGAGATGATATAGCAACAAATTTAATGAACCTAGCAAGTAACAATTGTTCACTGTCTTTCCTTAGCATTCATGAAGCAGAATTGGTTAGATTTATGCCTATACTATGTGATATATAATTAACATATTTACAGATTTGGAGCAAATGAACACATTCACTTACAAATGAAATACCTTTGCTCTATGTTTTTGACTAGAAATAGTTGGGGTAGATCTGGGAAATCACTCAAATTTATCTTTCTCATTTAAATGTACCTGGAATGCTTTCTTCCATCTGAGTTCCACATCTTCCCTCACATTTGAATATTGAGATGCCTCCAATTTTTCAGTCTCCTCCACTTATTATGTACATCTATCAACATAGTCGCATTGATTAGTTCTCTCTCCTACCCATTTATATTTTAACCTTTTTTTCCCTATCTCTTGCTTGGTGCAGAAGTATATGAAATAATTTTTTAAGTCTAAAAATGTACTAGATAGAAGAAAAACATTACCTAAATTTTTTGAGTACTTACTGATTGGACAGACTGTGCTAAATACTGCACATAGATTATCTCATTTATATTTAACACAAGCCCATAAGGCAGGTATAACTATTATCAGCACTTTACATATAAGGCAACTAAAACAGAGAAATTAAGTAACATCATGTGGTCGCATAGCTATGATGAAGAAGATTTGAGATTCAAACACAGACAGTCTGCTTCTTGAGCTTATGCTATTATTTTACTAATCACTGTTTTATTTTATTATTTTATTATTTTCTTTCTCTTTTCCCACCTTCACTTGAAAACCTATCAGGGGTGTACTACAAGACAACCATTTATAGGGAGTTAGATGGCTGTTGGAGGTGCAAAAAAAAATGCTAGAACATAATACACATGGAACACAAAATTAGTTACATGTACTGTATTAGTTGCCTATTGCTACTATATCAAATTACCACAAAGTTGGTGTCTTAAAACAATACAAATGTATTATGTTAAAGTTATAGAGGCCACATATCTGAAATCAATTTCACTGGGCTATAATCAAAGTGTCCACAGGCCTATATTCCTCCTGCAGCTTTAGAGGAGAATCCATTTCCTTGCCTTTTCCAGTGTCTAGAGGCCACCTACATTCCTTGACTTGTGGCCTCTCTTCCTCCACCTTCAAAGTCAGCAGCCTGGCATCTTCGCTCCTGTTTGATATCCACTTCTGCTGCTTTGAATAGATTGCTGGTAGAAATATGGATGTTAAACCATTCTGCTGGTGGGGGCTCAGAAGAAAGTAAAGAGCATGAGAGAGCCCATATTTTCTTAGAGAATAAATGTATTGCCACAAAAAGAAAGTTGGTAAAAACATAAATGCTAAAGGCACAGCTAGCGAGTGCTCAGAAGGACATGAGGAATAGGTTATTAGAAATTGAAGAAAAAGTGATGTTTGCTAAGCAGCTGCAGAAAGCTTAGCTGAATTGTTACCCTCAGTTGTGCGAAGCAGAACTTGAAAGGAATGAACTTGGATATTTAGCCAAGGAGATTTCTAAGCAAGGTGTCGAAGGTGTTATCTAGTTTTTTTCTTGTTTCTTGTAAAATGATACAGTAAAGAAACCAATTGAAAGAAAATTGTTAAGCCAAAAAGGAACAAAGACTTGATGATGTGGGACATTCTCAGCCTATCCAGATTGCAAAAGAAGCAACAGTTAGGAAATTCACTATCAGGAAAATGTGCTCTGCAGTGAAAACTAAAGGTGTGGCTGGACAACCTTCTGCTAGTGCCTTGGAAATATCAAAGGCTCAGAGTATTCAATCACATGGAAGCCTCTTTGAAGAGACTGGTATATGTCTTGACTCAGATTCTATTTTGTCTTATCAGCAGAATCCATCAGAAGTGATTACCCAGGAAACATATATGGAGGAGCTTCTTGTCTAATAGAGCAAATTCCTGTGATATATACTTGAGACGTAAGAGATTATTGGAATGTTGTATCAGCAAAAATACTGACAGCTTGGACTGAAAGGGAAAGAGAGAGGACAAAATGAAAGAAGGCTCCTGGACTCCCAAAATTCTATAGGCAAGAAACAGGCTCATACAACAACTCAACTGCAAACATGTACTACTCTTCATGCAAATGGAAGGATGATTTCAAGGGATGAACTGCAAGCTCAGAGGGTGGAGCCACAAAACAGAGGATTAGCCACAGTCCTTGAAACCTAATGGAGTCTGCCTGCTGGAATCTCATAATTGCTTGAGACTGATAACTCCTCTTTTCCTTTCTATTTTCTCCCTTTTTCAATAGGAATGTTTGTAACTATTAGCCTATGCCTTTCCCACCATTATATCTTGGAAACAGATCACTTATTTTCTAGTTTCACAGGTCTAAAGAAAGAGAGGAATTTTACCCCAGGATGAATTAGACCCAGAGTCTCACACATACCTGATTTAGAGTATAAGGTTTGGGACTTTTGGGCTGGTATGACTTAGATGAGACTTTGGACTTGAGTTGCTGCTGAACAATTTGAGACTTAGGGGACCTTGGAATGGAGTAAATGTATTTTCCTGTGAGATGAATATGAATCTTTGAAGGCCAGAGGGTCACTTTTTGCTTCATGTATTTTGAAGTTATTAGGTGAATTTGCATTTAAGATTGTTCTTGTTAATGAAGTCAATTAAGGTTTGAGACCAAAAAAGAAAAAACAGAAAAATGATGAGACAGAAATAAGACTTATTTGGCAGAGCTGTTAAAAAAGATTGCTTTAAAAAAAATATTGAGTTCAATATTTTGTAAAATCATCCAGACAGAAATTTATTTTACTTGTCAGTATATAATTTGTTTTACAGATTAATTTCCACTAAGTTATGGATGCAGAGGAAGAAGCAGTAAAGTTTATCAAGATATTTCTGGAGAAAGTTCCTTCTTAGTCACGCTTCATTCAGAAGTTGTCTATGTATAAACCCGTTCTATTGTACACAACCTTGTTTCTGGCTTGGCAAGGGTGCTGGAAACAGCATTTGCTTAAAAAAAAATTGTATGTAAATTATCTCCTCAAATCTGAGACACTAGAAAGCATGGAAGAGAGGAACTGATGAATAATTGTTGTGGAACACATGAAGTTCTCTAACCTTTACAAATAATCTCTCTCTCTCTCTCTTTTAATCATATATAGATCCTTCTCTGCCAAATAGCACTTTATTTATTGTTTGAAAAGCTTCCAAGGCAACCTGGCCAATTATATCCCCAGGAGGTTGGTTCACCATCTGCTCAAGCAATAAGACTTCATAGCACTTGGTAAATATCAATCTCAGGATATGTCTACACAGCACCAAATGAAGAAGAGATTCATAATGCTCTGAATATTTTTGGTTACCAAATAGAAGAATTTAGCTTGGAATATTTTCTGAGTCCCATTTTGCTAATTGATAATAATGCTAGCAATTAAATATTAACCAGATTTTGACTTTTAATGATGCTATATGACAAAGGTAGATTTATGAGAGGCCTTACCCCAAATAAAAGGCATGCAGATAGAATAATCTCATTGTGTATTTATTCACCTTACAAATATTTATTCAACACTTATTATGCACTAGACACAATTCTGGACACTGAGATGGTGGTAAAATAAAATAAAGTCCCTTTTTTTCATTCTAATGTAAATATAGTCAATAAGAAAATGAGTATATGCTTTTGAAATATGGGTAAGAAAAGTTTATATAAGGAGGTAAAATTTTAACAGAGATATGAATGAAGCCAGGGAGTGAACAAAGCGGTTTTCTGGAGAGTAATCATCCTAGGCAAGAACAGCTGGTGCAAAAAACCTGAGGCAGGAGCAGGCGGGGAGGCCCGTGTGGCTCCTGTGGGGAAAGTAAGCAGAAAGTGGTAGGAGATGAACTCCAAGGCTGTTGGGGGTGCATGGGGGGTCAGATCATGTGGTGGCTTTTGGATTTTATTCTAAGTGTGATGGGTGATCATTGGAGAATTTGAGTAGGGAAGTGATTTCTTCTACTGTATGTTTTGAAAGGAACCCTTAGGCTGCTAAGCAGGAAAGTAAACAGACTATATGGGTATGGGCTAAAAAGGGGAATCAAAGATGTCAATTAGAAAGCTACTGCACAGGCCCAAGTGGGGGAAGGTAGTGGCAAAACAAATGATAAGTAGTAGGATTTGAGCTCTGTTTTAAAGAGTTTTTGCTAGTATATTGGATGTGAGAGAAAGAAGAACCCATATGTCTTCACAGTTACCAGGCCACCATTGGGTGAATTGTTGTGCCAATTACTGAAATGGGGACCACCGAGAGAGGGGGATTATGTTATGGGAGTGGGGGAGGATAGAGAAAGAATCAAGGGTCTAAATTTGAGTATACAAATGTGAGATGCCTATTATACATTTAAAAGAGCTTAACTGAGCAATTTGTAGAATTCTGAAATGTGTTTCACAAATTTGGGAGTCTCCAGCATATAGATTATACTTAAAGCCATGAGTATGGGTAAAAAGGAGATTTGAGTTTGGAGCCTTGGATTAGTCCATTGTTGGTACCCTGGAGTACTCTGTAACACAGAGGAAGAAATGACTACTGAGGTAGAATAAAAACAAGAATGTGTGTTGTCTCCTGGAAGTCTAGAACAAAAATGTTTCAGAAGGAAGCAAAAGTGATCAGCTCTGTGCATCTGCAACTTAATGCTTCCTCTCATTTTATCTCAATCGAATCAATACTAAGAAGAAATAAATGCTTTTTATACATGGAAGAGCTAGAAAATGAAGTTGAAATAAAAATAGAAAATCTATAGTAAATACATGGTTAAATATTGTTTTTCCTGATCATAAAAGCTGGAATCCACACAAAATACAGCATCTTCCTATTTATAAGGTCATTGAGTTTATAGAATACCACATCAGAGAGCAACACACGTGAATACATATCTACTTTTGTTGCTATGTTTAATAGCAATGACAAAATAGTTTATTTCCCCCCTTTCCATATTATCAGCGATGTGGGTAACTGATATATTTAGAAAAATACTCATGGTGATGTCGGTGACCAATATATTTAGAAATGAATCATTCACCCAGAAACTAAAATAACTATATAGGATGTCACTCAAAATGGTCTATTCATAGTTTACTAAAGAAAAGTTCACTCTGAACTTTTATCTATTATGTGAAATTCTGAAGGATTTTTTGTGCTAAAATTAACCCATGACTATAAACGTATAGTGTCCTCAGTCTAGATAGGACATAGGAGACATTGCATTTCTTTCTCTATGCTATTAAAAAAGCTAAAACCAGTATATTCCCCCCGATAAACACACTATCAATCCCCACAGAAGCCAGTCGGTGCAAGTTAATTGCTTAGACCTGACAGTGCAGAGAACAGCAATAATAAATGGGGTGTACTGGGTTGTAGAAAGAACAGATGTGAGTTTTCTGCTCCACTGTACGATGAATTAATTCTCTATCTCTCTATTTATATACTGTGGTCACCATTGAAGACCTGTGCTTAAAGACTCTATGGTAAAGCACTCTTCATAAAGTCTCCAGTATTTCAAGTCACTGGTGGCATTTAAAATTTCTCCTTTCAGACATAGTCCTTTTTTACAGTGTTGGGAAGTAGGGGGTGTAAGGGAGTGCTTTTACTTGAAATACCATTGAAACATGATTCTTGATTTGGTTACTTTAAACAACTTGTGTTTAAAGACCTACTGCCTAGAGAAACTAGAATTGTACAGTTACCTATAACTTTGTCCCAGTGGAAAATGTAGTTGAAATACATTTTGCCATTTTATTCTTTATCTGACTCAAAGGATGCACATCTTTAAGCTCCTAGGGATATAGCGTTAGTGAAAGGTTCAGAAGATTGATCCATGAAAGAAGTGCACATATTTAAATACCACACCAAAGTAAAAGCTTTTTTTGTTGTGGATTTCATTATTTGATGTCAAATGTCATGCAAACCTAATAAATTTTGCCATTTTATTCTTTATCTGACTCAAAGGATGCACATCTTTAAGCTCCTAGGGATATAGCGTTAGTGAAAGGTTCAGAAGATTGATCCATGAAAGAAGTGCACATATTTAAATACCACACCAAAGTAAAAGCTTTTTTTGTTGTGGATTTCATTATTTGATGTCAAATGTCATGCAAACCTTATGGGTATTTATTGCTTCTCTGGGAACAGACCAAACACTGTGGATAAAAATGTTCTGAGACTATTACTAGATAGAACTTAGGAATATAGGAATATTTTTCCAGCTT